>NC_087202.1:84903960-84991460 GCF_015104395.2 Macrobrachium nipponense | reverse complement strand
CTCTCTCTCTCTCTCGCGAAATATCTCTATACTAGTGTTCTCTCCTCATGGAATTTTTTTTTTTTTATTCAATATATTATAAGAATCGAGGCCTGGGAGGCCGCTCTTGTGTTGAGAAGCGTTGCGAAAGCGTCAAGTCAGCTTCTAGTGCCAAAGGGGAAAAAGATTCCCCCACCCCCCCCCCCACCTCCCACCCCCGCCCCCAACACCCCCGTTTCATCAGAAACACTTCCTGTATCGAAAGACGTGGCCAGCATTTTCGTCTGACGCAATCACCGGAACTGACTGGTTGTTCATTAACTTTTTTTTAATCTAGTAGGAATATGAATAACATACAGAAGCCCTAGGACCTATGAAGCCCTGGGACCTATGAGGTCATTCAGAGCTGAAACGGAGATTGACGGTAAAAAGGCTTGAAAGAGGCATCAGGAGGAAAACCAAACAGTTAATTATGAGAAGGTGGAAAGTAATATGGAAGAGGTACAGTAAAATAAATAAATGGGGGTTCCATCTAAGGGAAGAAGGCTGCAAAGAGTCTTTAAGTAATGTCTACGATGGACCACGTGAGGTACACTGAATGCGGTACACCCCTTACGGGAAGTCAAGAAGATGTAGGTGTAAAAATTGTTGGTTAAGAAGGGAATAATGCTTTCTTGACGAATGCAGATGTAAAATGCTGACTAGGGATAGTGAGTGACAGCTTCGGAGACAAGTGTATGAACCTGAAGATTTGTCATCACAGAACTTTACTAGCGAGAGTCAGCAAGAATAACGCTATGACGGTCAACAGAAGCCAGGGAGACGGGGCATTGGTGGTTAGATAGCAACACAGTCATACTATTCGATTGGGTTGTTTTTTTTTTTTTTTTTTTTTTTATAGTGTCGTGTTCCGGATTGCATCCTGCCTCCTTTGGAGTCCATCACTTTTCTCACTGTGTGCGCTGTTTCTATCTAGTAGCACTCTTTTCTGAACGAGTTCTGGAGCTACTTCGGTATCTATAGTTTTTCCTGGTTCCTTTCCAGATATCTTGGGATAGTGCGTCCTAGTGTTCATATGATTATGGGTAAAACTTCCACTGGCATATATGACATGCTGGAGATGAGCTGACAGTGTGGGTGGAGGAAGCAGATGACTTTATGAAGGTTTGAAGGTTTCCTTTACGTTAGGAATGTACTGATTTAACGATTGAACAATGAATGTGGCAGTGAATTATGATTTCATATATATATATATATATATATATATATATATATATATATATATATATATATATATGTGTGTGTGTGTGTGTGTGTGTGTGTGTGTGTGTGTCCTTTACTTAGCAGACCAACAGCTAAGTAAAGGACGCGAGTCGAGAGATCTTGTAGCACTCCAGTGTTATCTTTCCTTTGTGGCTTATACCTTTATATATGCATTTATCACGTTTCAAACTTTCGTGACTCAATTATACAATATATAGTATATATATAGTATATATATATATATATATATATATATATATGGATATATATATATACATACATATATATATATATATATAGTATATATTATTATATATTATATCTATACATATAGATACACTATATATATACATATATCTACATATACTAGATAGTATAGCTATTTATATATATAATGATATAGACGTACATCTATATATACATACACATATAATATATACAAATTACAATACCTCTATATATTAATATATATAAATATATATATCATATATATATATATATATTGTGTATATATATATATATATTATAATATATATATATTATAGTATATATACACAACATATACATACATATATATATGTTATATATATAGATATATATATATATTATATATACATACACACACATATATATACATAAAGATTATGTATAATATATATATATATATATATATATATATATATATATATATATATATGTGTGTGTGTGTGTGTGTGTGTGTGTGTGTGTGTGTGTGTGTGTGTGTGTGTGTGTGTGTGACTGATAAAAGTATTCTGTTACAACATAATTCCATCTAATAAAAGGAGCCCATAAAATCGCCAAAATACAGAACGTAAGTACTATATTTCAGAGGCTGCTGAAGAGAGAGAGAGAGAGACAGCAGTTTCTGAAATATGGTAATACTTACGTTCAGTATTTTGGCGTTTTTATGGGCTCCTTTTATTACATACATACACATACATACATATAGGGGAATGACGTCAGAAGAGTAGAGAGAGAGCCTTCCTTCTGTCAGGAAGTCTTAAGAGCCAAAGCTGTCGATGACATCCCCTCATTCCTATTATAGCTGACGCCGATGATACCCATTCAAGGATGAATGATCAAGAGATGAATAGACAAAGAATCAAATAATGGAACCGGAGAACGTTCTAATCCGAACATATTCTACCAATGACTCCACGCGCTAAACAGTGGTTCCCAAGCATTTTTTCTTGTTATCTTTTATTAGAGAAAATATACAATATTTTACAATCTTAACAGTATTACATGCAGAATTTTATTCAAGTTTAGTGAAATTTACCAGAATTTAACAAATTATATTTTGCACCATTTACAAACATGTTGAACTGAATATGGAATTTAGGCCAAAGGCCAAGCACTGGGACCTATGAGGTCAAAGTAAAAAGTTTGAAAGGTGCAACCGGAGGAAAACATCAAAGCAGTTGCACTATAAAGCAATTGTTAGATGGTGGAAAGTATGATGGAAGAAAGATAATATGAAAGGAGGTGTAGTAAAAGGTAACGAAAAGGGTTGCAGCTAAGAGCCAAAGGAACGCTGCAAAGAACCTAAAGTAATGCCCACATACAGTGCACCGCATGAGGTGCACTGACGGCACTACCCCCTACGTGATTGTTTATTAACGTGCCTTCAGCTTTACATCCATATTGGCGTCAATGAGGACTCCTGAGAGAGAGAGAGAGAGAGAGAGAGAGAGAGAGAGAGAGAGAGAGAGAAATGAGTGGTATTTTTGCTGAGTAATCTTGAGAACTCGAAGGCCAGAAAAAAAAAAGTGAGAAACAAAAAGTAAATTTGCAGACCTCGACATTATTTCCCAAATAGCACAACAAGTAGTTAACGACCTGACAAAGCACATCATGCACACTCACGAAGCTACGAAACGCACTAACACACAAGACAGTAGTTAACAGGATAACAATACTTAGAAGCGTCTTAAGCAGACTGAGAATTAGCGAACAATGATTGCCTCCAACAGCAAATCTCTGCGAAGAAGCGCTGGGACCTATGAGATCATTCAGCGCTGAAATGGAAATTGACAATAAAAAAGGTCTCGAAGGTGTAACAGGAGGAAAACCTCACCGTTGCACTATGAAATAATTGTAAGGAGAAAGTGGAAAGGAAAAAGTATGAAGATTGTGATCGGAGGTACAGGGTGTCCATAAAGTCCCAGTACCATTACAAGTATTTATAGCTTGTAATGGTACTGGAACTTTATGGACACCCTGTACAATAAACGGAATGAAAGGGGTTGCAGTTGGGGGTTCTAAAAAGGAAGAAACGCTGCATAGAAAACCTTATAGTTATGCCTAAAGTGTACCGTATGAGGTGTACCGACTGCACTAACCCCTTATTGTCCACATACTGGTATAAAGCCCACTGTCAGGAGGAAGTAACGTCACGACCTACTACAGCAAATTCAAACGATCAATTGACATTAGATTTTATTCTTCCTCCCCAGGACGTCCCCAAGAAGTGCCAAGCATCCGCTTACATGCTTTGTGTTTACAACGACCACGAGGCTTTCAAATCCCACGCCCCTTTTTGTCTTCTTCAGAAGGAAGAGGAGCAGCAGCGGCAGCGTCTAGCTGACAGTGGTTCTTAACCTTGGGGGCGCATCAGCAATTTTTCCAGGGGAGAAGCGAGCCCTAAGATAAAATAAAATAAAATCTGTAATTATATTCGTTATTCTCTTAACACGGGTGAGGAACTAATATTCAGAGGTTTACGAACAAACGCAAAAGTATCGCCTTATGACGTTACTTTCCTGCAGTCTCCTAATCTAGTTAGGCTCTATCGCCTTTTAACGTTACTTTCCTAGAACCTACTACTCTAGTTAGGCTCGTAGAGCTGACCATGTTTCGTAATTATTGGCCTCCCTTCCTATCACTAGAAACCCCTTCTCTCTCATTTTTTTTTCTTATTTTTCCTTTAAATCTAGGAGGGAATTTTACTCACAGATGCAAGGGGGGCGTGAAAGAAAGGACCCACTCTTAGAGGGGGCGTGGTCATAAAAATGTTAAGAAACCACTGGTCCAGCATTACTTTTCGTTTCGTGTGGAGCTCGGAAACTTCGAAGTTATAGTGCTTTCTGATCACGTTCATGATACTGGCCTCGGTTTCCAATTATATATCTATTATAATATAAATTATATATGTATCTCACAGGCATACAGCTAAAACTACAACTGTATACTTACATTTGTATGCGGTGATCGCTGAATGACAGCGAGAATACGGTAACCACGCCTATCCGTACAAACCTGCATAGAAATAAGTTCAATAGTAACTTAACTTTTTTTTTTATCATACAATACCCAAGAATACTCAAGATAACTTTTCAGCCTTCCTTTTTTTATTTATTTTTCTTTTTATTTACTCTCAAGGCCGATTATTGACACACTTACTCTGAATGAATAAGATTCTTTCATTCTACTATGAGATTCAGAGCCTTTGTTCCGGTGTTTTTCCGGAATAACTTTTTTTCTGTGCATTTGACAAAGATATCACTCAGACATATCATATACACTTTACATCCCTACCTAATTTTCGGCAGTATTCTCTATTAATTATAATAGGAAAAGGTATATTCATTAGAGTAACATAATGCAGCCGAAGCCAGTGGCAGAACGCACTACCGTATGGGTTCAAGTTAGACGTGGCGTAAATATACGACATCCCGACTCCTCCCACAAGGTGATGACGACAAACAGCTGTCTCTGAAATTCTGAATGAATATTCGAACCTTGTCAAGGCTTCAAGAGTGGCGGCTATGATAAGTCATTCCATCTCTGAAAAAATGCTTCCCGGGGCAGTTTCCACGGCCTCTACTTCAAGTATTATTTGTTGATCGCAAAGCCTGTCGCAGTTCAACCTGATAACACCTCAGTCTTGTAATACTTCATAGGGATACATATGGATCGTTACCATATCCTCTCTCTAAGTCTACCCCCCTTTAGAGTCCAAAATCCTCTTGATTGTTATTGAAAAACTTCGATAGTTCTTTAGCTTCAATATCAGTATACCATAACCATTCTTATTACACTGTCACCATCAAATTCAAATGGCATGGTAAGGCCCATAAGTGCTTTCATTTCTGTTTAGGTGGTAATAGCATTATTCAATTATACATTATATACATACATACATATATATATATATATATATATATATATATATATATATATATATATATATATGGATAACTTGATCACGAAGTATATAAAACGTGATGCTATGTATAAATAAAGGTTTTTGCCACGAAGGAAAAGATGAAAAAGCAGCGAGATAGCCGAGTACTTTCGGTCTTGTTCCGACCCTTTACTAAGGCAAACTGATTTTACAGAGGAACACAGTCAAAAGAAGGCTTAATATCCAAACTGACACACAAGATTAGCAATAAGGTCGATCTCACTCTACAGAAACGAAGAGCCACACCTTGGAGGATACACGCGGTAAACAAGTTATTCTTCCAGAAAACAGTACAATTCGAAAAAACAAGGAAGCTTATACAATTTAATATCAAGAAATTTACACAAACTTTCCCCCAAAAAATTATTATTAATGAAAAGACGAAAGAAAATTTAAATATATATATATATCGACCAAGGGAAAGAGGGAGAGAGAATATCGAACCAGAGAGAGACGAGAGAGCAGGACGAGAGGAGAGAGAGAAATAATAACTATATACATGTGGGACTAATTTATTAGTAGTTCATTTATTTTAAGGTCCTTCATAAACATCTTACAAATATATGGGTCCAAATGGTACATTCCAAGACAAAGATTTAGGTTGTTTTTATTAGTGATTTGTATAATTGCCGATTCCAGTAAATTTCTTGAAACAATCATTAGATCTAGCAAATACAGAGGTATTACCCCAATTAATACTATGAGATTTTTCACTCAGATGGATAAACAGTGCATTTGAAGTCTAGGCTGTTCTAACTGAATACATATGCTGCTTAATACGTACACACAGATTTTTACTTGACTGACCAACGAAAAACGATGGGCAATCCTTACAAGGAATTTTGTAAATAATGTTATTTGTTACGGGACTATTCTTAATTAGCATATCTTTAATGGTATTGTTATAAGAGAACACTACATTAACATTAAACTTTTATATTGATTTTATGGTTTCAAATCCACGGAAGTAAGGTAAGCCAAGTACATTTTTAGGCATTTCTTTTTCATTAATAGCAACACTATAAAACTTTTTGTGAGCTTTTTGATAACATAAATCAATTAAATGAGGTGGGTAGCAGAAATCGTTTCCTATCTTTTTAATGTATTCTATTTCTTGGTCAAGATATTGTGGACTCGTGATATGCAAAGCACGTAGGAACATAGAAGAAAAAATTGAAATATTAATATAAAGATGGTGCCAGAATAAAAATGTACATATGTTAAATTATTTGTGGGTTTTCTATAAATACTGAATTTGCATTGGAAAGATTCTCTATGTATTAATACATCTAGACAAGGGTATTAATACATCTAGACAAAGGGATGACATTGTTATTTTCAGTTTCAACAGTGAATTTTATGGATGGCACTAAATTATTCAATTTAGACAGTAAATCATTTACATCGATACCAACATTTAAGACTACTAAGATATCATCGACATATTGGTACCATTATAAGGGGACAAGTGTGATATTCGGGAGGTGTTGTCTCTCAAGAAATTCCATATATAAGTTTGAAAGGAGAGGTGATAAAGGGTTACCCATGGCCATACCAAATATTTGTTGGTAATATTCTCCATTAAAAAAAATCTGCAATCACAACTACATAATTCAATCAAGGAAATTATGTGACTAACGGACATAGGCAATTCATGCAGTACAAGTTCATTACTTAAATATTCTAGCACACAGTCAATAGGGACTTTTGTAAACAAGAACATACATCAAAACTGACAAAGATATCGCTAGGGTTTAGTACAATGTTATTCATTTTTCCACATGATCAAGATAATTCCGGATGTGTGAATTAGATACAGTTCCCAGTAGCGGGGATAAACAATTTAGAAGATATTTAGATAGTTTATAAGCAATTGATCCTACAGTACTGATAATTGGGCTCATAGGTTTGTTTTCCTTATGAGTTTTGACTAGGCCACATAAATAAGGTAATAAGGGGACACTTTAAATTTAACTTACACAAAAGTTCTTTTTTATCTTTAAGAATTTGTTTGATATTGATATTAAAGTTTTTATTACTTGGTCCAACGGATTTTTTGCGAGTTTTTTTGTAAGTTATTCCATCTTCTAGTAAAGTATGCATGCGTGATATGTAGGCAGTTTTGTCCAGAACCACTATATATATATATATATATATATATATATATATATACATATATATATTATATATATATAATATATATATATATGAATAACTTGATCACGAGGTATATAAAACATGATGCTATGTATAATTATATAAAGGTTTTTGCCACGAAGGAAAAAATGAAAAAGCGAGGTAGCCGAGTACTTTCGGTCTTGTTCCGACCCTTTACTAAGGCAAACTGATTTTACAGAGGAAAACATAGTCAAAAGAAGGCTTAATATCAAAACTGACACACAAGATTAGCAATAAGGTCGATTTCACTCTACAGAAACGAGGAAACGCCTGAGGGTAGCCACACCTTGGAGGATACACGCGGTAAACAAGTTATTCTTCCAGAAAACAGTACATTTTGAAAAAACAAGGAAGCATATACAATTTAATATCATGAAATTTACACAAATTTTCCCCAAAAATTATTATTAATGAAAAGACGAAAGAAAATATAAATATAATATATAATATATAATATATATAAATATATATATATATATATTATATATTATATATATATATATTGAGCAAGAGAAAGAGGGAGAGAGAATATCGAACCAGAGAGAGAGAGAGAGAGAGAGAGAGAGATTTTTTTTTGAGAGAGAGAGACGAGAGAGAGAGAGAGAGAAAAGATGGAGAGAGAAGAGAAGAAAGAGAAATTAATAACTATATACATGTAGGACTAATTTATTAGTAGTTCATTTATTTTAAGGTCCTTCATAAACATCTTTCAAATATATGGGTCCAAATGGTACATTCCCAGACTAAGATTTAGGTTGTTTTTATTAGTGATTTGTATAATTGCTGATTCCAGTAAATTTCTTGAAACATAATCATTAGATCTAGCAATTACAGAGGTATCACCCCAATTAATACAATGAAATTTTTCACTCAGATGGATAAACAGTGCATTTGAAGTCCGGGCTGTTCTAACTGAATACATGTGCTGCTTAATACTTACACATAAATTTTTACTTGACTGACCAACGTAAAGCGATGGGCAATCCTTACAAGGAATTTTGTAAATGATGTTATTTGTTACGGGACTATTCTTAATTAGCATATCTTTAATGGTATTGTTATACGAGAGGACTACATTAGCATTGAACGATTTAAATATTGATTTTATGGTTTCAAATCCACGGAAGTAAGGTAAGCTAAGTACATTTTTAGGCATTTCTTTTTCATTAATAGCAACACAATAAAACTTTTTGTGAGCTTTTTGATAACATAAATCAATTAAATGAGGTGGGTAGCAGAGATCGTTTCCTATCTTTTTTATGTATTCTATTTCTTGGTCAAGATATTGTGGACTCGTGATACGCAAAGCGCATAGGAACATAGAGGAAAAAATTGAAATTTTAATATTAAGATGGTGGCTAGAATAAAAATGTACATATGTTAAATTATTTGTGGGTTTTCTATAAATACTGAATTTGCATTGGAAAGATCTCTATGTATTGATACATCTAGGAAAGGGATGACATTGCTATTTTCAATTTCAACAGTGAATTTTATGGATGGCACTAAATTATTCAATTTAGACAGTAAATCATTTACATCGATACCAACAGGTAAGACTACTAAGATATCATCGACATATCGGTACCATTTTAAGGGGACAAGTGTGATATTCAGGAGGTGTTGTCTCTCAAAAAATTCCATATATAAGTTTGAAAGGAGAGGTGATAAAGGGTTACCTATGGCCATACTAAATATTTGTTGGTAATATTCTCCATTAAAAATAAATCTGCAATCACAAATACATAACTTAATCAAGGAAATTATGTGACTAACGGACATAGGCAATTCATGCAGTACAAGTCATTACTTAAATATTCTAGCACAGCAGAGGTCAATAGGGACTTTTGTAAACAAAGAACATACATCAAAAACTGACAAAGATATCGCTAGGGTTTAGAACAATGTTATTTAATTTTTCCACAAGATCAAAAGAATTCCGGATGTGTGAATTAGATACAGTTCCCAGTAGCGGGGATAACAATTTAGTAAGATATTTAGATAGTTTATAAGCAATTGATCCTACAGTACTAATAATTGGGCGCATAGGTTTGTTTTCCTTATGAGTTTTGACTAGGCCACATAAATAAGGTAATGAGGGACACTTTACAGTTAACTTACACAAAAGTTCTTTTTTATCTTTAAGAATTTGTTTGATATTGATATTAAAGTTTTTATTACTTGGTCCAACGGATTTTTTGCGAGTTTTTTCGTAAAGTTATTCCATCGTTCTAGTTAAACGTATGCATGCGTGATATGTAGTCAGTTTTGTCCAGAACCACTAAACTATTGGATTTATCAGCCTTGGTAATGTGTAAGCTATTATCATTCTTCAATTCTTTTAAACTTTTTCTGTAGCTAGCGGGGAAGTTATTTTCATGATAGGCATGCGTAGCACTATGTCATGCCTTTGATAATGTCTAAAGAAATGATGGTAGGTCACAGTATTTTTCAAACTTATATAGAGATGTCGCTATTGATAAAGCTGAGGGTTTGTTACAAATGAAGAAAGACAACCCAAAGCCTAATGAATGCACTGCATTATCACTTATTTGTTTGCTTGATAAATTCACCACACAATCACTTCTAGCCTTATTGGTCCAATCACTGTCGTTGATAAGGTTGTTTAATTTTCTGTCCAGTTTTCTAATCAAAGTGTCTGTAGTTCTATGAAGTTTTCCATATATTTCTTGCCTTAATGCGTGTTTCCAATCAGCGGGAATCGAGTAGTTGAAGTTACGTCGGGCTTTTTCCAGTTCTTTAAATTTCTCCTTTTCCTCCATTTTCGCGGCAGCAATGTGACGTTTTAATATCATTGAAGAAAATTCGTTAAAAGGATGCTGATCGTATCTTCTTACCGCATAAGAAGATACGATCAACTTTTTTCATTATGAAGGCATCAAGTTTAAATAAACCAAGACTTAAACTTAGAACATTTCTATTATTTGACTTGATGAAACAAGATTCAATGATATTCCTTTTAATTGTGTCATTACATGGGATTAAGGCTCTTGCTTGACTCCAGTTAATAGGATGATCTAAATCTCTCATATGTACGAATAATGCATTAGATATTTGCCCAGTTCTCACAGAATATTGGTGCTGTTTGAGATGTTGTGAAAGAGATTTACCGGTTTGTCCATAATATACTTTATCACACTTTTTGCAAGGAATTTTATATATGCAGCCTGGAAGATCTTTAGGAGAATTTTTTATTACTAAACTCTTGACATTAATATTAATGAAAACAATATTTATGTTAAAAAGCTTTAAAATTCTAGGAATACCTAAAAACTTTTCATCATAAGGTAATTTTAGAATGTTATGCTTACTAAATTCAAGTTTGTCAATAGTTAAATAAAAAGTTTTTCTAGCTCTTTTCCATGCCATATCTACAAAAGTCCTTGGGTATTTAAGTTTCAATGCAATATCATAAATAGTTTTAATCTCAGCGTCAATAAACTGCGGGCTACAGACACATAAAGCTCTTAGGAACATCCCAGAAAAAACTGAGAATTTAACATTTTGATGGTGATTGGAGTAGTAATGAATAAAAGAGGCAATGTCAGTTGATTTCCGAGAGACTGAAAAGGTGAAATTTCTATAATTTCTATGGACAGTTACATCAAGAAAATTCATATTACAATTTCTTTCTTCCTCTGCAGTAAATTTTATAGAAGGGACTAAATCATTGAGATTACTAAGTAATACATGGAGATTTTCGTGAACTGGCCAAATACAGAAAATATCATCAACATACCTAAACCATATAACTTTTTGGGGTAAAATTCTTGGTAAGAGTTTTGTCTCAAAAAATTCCATGTAAATATTGCTAAGGACAGGAGATAAGGGATTACCCATAGCCATGCCAAACTTTTGTACAAAAAATTCCCCATTAAAACAAAATGTACCCTCTTTGATACATAACCTTAAGAGACTAATGAGGTTTGCTACAAGTAAATCATCTACAGGCACTTTTGTATATAGAGACAACATCATAACTAACCATATTAAAATCAAAATTCAAATTTAAACTATTCAATATGTTTATAAAATGAACATTGTTTTTAACATTCGTGTTAGAAATGTTTCCTACCAAAGGTGAAAGAATTTTTACAAGCCATCCAGATAAATTATACGTAACTGAGCCAACTGAACTAATGATTGGTGTGATAGGGTTGTTGATTTTGTGTCTCTTGACTAAACCATACATATCAGGTAGGGAGGCTTATTGCAGTGTAAACTGTTTAATTAAATGGTCCAAGCCCTTCAGAATGGATTTAATTTGTTTATTAAAATGAGAGTTCACTGTCTGTGTAGGATCTGACCTCAGTTTCGTATAAGTATCAGTATCATTTAGCAATGCCATTATTTTACTTACATAGTCACTTTTAAATTTATCTGCTTTTGTCACTTTCACTATTTCGTCTTCTTTAATTTTCTTATAACCCTGCAGAAATCTCACGGGTACATTATGGGGACAAGGCTTGCTCATAGCACCATACTCAATACCTTTACAAATATTGATATCCTCAGAGCATAGATTTTGATTAAATTTTTCCAAATAACAAAAGGATTTTGAAATGTCGACAGGGTTATGTTCTTTGTGCGTATTGACTAATCCATACAGGCAAGGTAGCGAAGGAAATTTGACTGACAATTTGCCTAATAGTTCTGTTTTATCTTTAAGGATTTTTTTTCACTTTGCTATTATAGATTTTCATGACTTTATCAAGGGGATTTTTTGTTAGTTTTTTAGAAGTCGCATCATCATCCAGTAGGGCTTGCATACGTGATATGTAGTCAGCTTTATCTAAAATTTACTATACTATTTGACTTATCAGCTTTTATAAAACAGAAATGTTAGGCAAATTGACAGTCAAATTTCCTTCGCTTCCTTACCTGTATGGATTAGTCAAAACGCACAAAGAAAATGACCCTATGCGGCCTATTATTAGTACTGTTGGCTCAATTTCATATAAACTTTCGAAATATATCGCTAAGATCTTGTCTCCGTTACTTGGAACCATCTCCGATTCTCATATATACATAATTCTCTAGATTTGGTTGATAAACAAAATTACTCTTTGCCCCACTGATAGATTCGTTAGTTTTGATGTATGTTCTCTTTTTAATAAAGTCCCTATAGATTATTTTTAGAATATCTTAATGAACTAACTCAGCATGAATTACCTCTACCTGTAAGTCACATTATTTCACTCACTAGGTTGTGCATTTGTGATCGTAGGTTTATATTCAATGGTGAATTTTATCAAAAAATATTTTGCATGGCAATGGCCAACCCTTTATCACCACTCCTCCCAAACTTGTACATGGAATTCTTTGAAAAACGCTTTTTACCTAATATTTATATTCCTGTAAAGTGGTATACATATGTTGATGATATTTTAGCTATTCTGCCTGCTGGTATTGATGTAAATGATTTACTCTCTAAATTAAATAACCGGGTACCATCGATTAAGTTTACTCTAGAATTGGAAAAAGACAATTGCCTACCTTTCTTAGAAGTTTTGATACATAGAGAACCATTTCAATGTAAATTCAGTATTTATAGGAAACCAACCAACAACTTAACTTATGTTCAGTTTTATTCAGGCCACCATCTTAACATGAAAATATCAATTTTTTCTTCTATGTTTTTACGAGCATTGCACATTGTCAGTCCCCAATATTTGGATAAAGAAATTGAATACATAAGAAAAATAGGGAAAGACCTATGTTATCCTTCACATATATCAGATATTTGCTATAATAAAGCCCACAAAAAAGTTTTATAGTGTAAGTAACACGGAGAAAGAAAATTCTAGGAACATTTTCAGTTTGCCTTATTTTAACGGATTTGAAAACATTAAATCATTGTTAAAAGCCCTTAAGGTCAACCTTGTTTTTTCCTATAATAACACACTAAAAGGATGTTAATAAAAAATGGCCCCACGGAAAGCAACAACATAATATATAAAATTCCATGTATGGACTGTCCCTCATTTTATCTCTGACAGTCAAGCAAGAGCTTAGAAATAAGATTAAAACAGCATAAATATTCTGTCAAAACTGGCCAAACATCTAATGCAATACTCATTCATTTAAGTGAAAACTACCACCGGATAAATTGGATTGGTAGTTCAGTAAGGAAGTTGCAGTTCAAAAGATGTCTTATCACGAAATCTATTAGAATCTGCCATAATACAACTTACTTCCCATTGTAATTTTAATATTAGTCGTGGCCTGTTTCATTTAGACCCTTGTATTTGTAACGTGTTTAAGAATGACCTCTAAGATATAATTATAGATTTAAATAAAAATTAGTTGCCTTAGAGATATTTTCTTTGTATATGTATGTTTAATATGTTTTGTGAACAAGTTTTTGTTTACCAAAGATCTGAATGAGGTCAGCTGTCACCCTGTATAATTTCTTTAATTATCTTGTCCCCTGTGTCTGTGCAGTTGGACTTAATCTTTTTGTTCTTAAATTGTACCAATGTTTATGCTTGTTTGGAATGGTTACTCATTCTCCAGGTGTGTCGGATTCTAGGTACTAATCTCCCTATAATCCCTATCTGTCAGTTATACGACCTTTCCTGTACCCTCAATTTCTCATGCAAGTCAGTTTGTCTGCTGAGAAAAGGACGTTGTTGAATCGAAAGATCTTGCAGTAACTCCGTTGTTTATCTTTCCTTCGTGGTTTATACCTTTATTTATGGATTTATCATGTTGCAAAGTTTCGTGATTCAGTTATACATACATACGTATATATCTATATATAATATATATATATATATATATATATATATATATAATTTATAGGTTATTATATATATATATATATAAATAATATATATATATATATATATATATATAATTATATATATAAATATATATATATATATATATATATATATATTATATATATATATATATAATATATATTTTGATAAAGTATAAAATGCCGATTTAAAACAAACTTGTTTCAAAGCAGCGGACTGCTTGATAAGGGTGGAAGCGAGTCCACCGAAATAGAGTCCTTAGCTTTAAACCGGAGTGTTTTCATGGGAATTTTGTCCTTGAGACGTATCCTGTTTTATATGTATGTATATGATATATATATATGTGTGTGTGTGTGTGTGTGTGTGTGTGTGTATGATACATGTACACGATTTCTCCTTAAAGGTGGTGGCACAAACAGCCTTGTGTTCCCAGTTAATGTTTTCGAATGGAGTTGAAAGCACCACGCCTTATCAAACCCCCAGTTGCAATGAAAAATTGACCAACTGCCCGGTGTATATAATTAATTTCTCAAAACAACAAAAGAGAAACAGCTTTGAAGCAACTTGCCCAAATCACCAACCCATCCTCAACTTGGGTTGAACGTTAGACAAACTTATTGTAAACGTAAGATCAACAAGGTTAACACCATCGCATTCCACCGCGAGAGACCGGAGTTTGATCCCACAGAGGAGAAACCGTCACAGGATCGTTTTTCCAAAACCTCCATTGTCCCCTTGTTAACTTAAGATTATCAGGTAACTGGCAACTGACGCCGCGAGCTGATTAGTCACAAGTGAAAGGCACTCCATTGCTAATTAATATAACTATTCGTCACAAAATATATCAGTATTACCAATATTCAACAGAGCTCAATTTTATACTGAAATGAACTGAAAATAAAATTTAGGCCCAAGACCAAACACTGGGACCAATGAGGTCATTCATAGCTGAAACGAAAATTGACAGTGAGAGTTTGAAAGGTGTAACAGGAGGAAAACCTCAAAGCAGTTGCACTTTTGCATCAGTTGTTAGGGGAGGGTGGAAAGTTCAATTTTATACTGAAGCAGAATTTAAAATGTATGTATTCAGAAACATGTTGTAGACACGTCTTACAAGCTCCAGGGTAAATCTTAAGAGATAGAAATCGATAACTCTTATCTTGGGTACAATCAGATAATAGTTACATGTTACTATGAGCTTCAAGGCTTATCAATTAACACTGTAGGCTCCGACTGACAAACACGTTATTTATTTGAACAGCCACATAGATTAGTCTGTTTATTAAGGGATATATAATCTATTTTTGGAACAATGCATTTATTATTATTATTGTATTGTTATGATATTATTATTATTACGTTGGCTAACCTGTTCTAACACATTTATTTCCTATTGTCAAGAAAGGCAAAACTTTGTGCTGCACAAGTTCTGAAGTAATAAGGACAAACAAACGCTATTTCTACTATTTCATTTGTCAACACAAGCAAAAATCTATGATGCACAAATTCTGAAGCAATAAGGACAAACAAACGCTATTTCTACTATTTCCTTTGTCAACACAAGGAAAAAACTTCTTGAGCCCAAGTTCTGTAGTAATAAGGACAAACAAGCGCTATTTATATCATGTCCATATAAATTAGTGTGTTTATCAAAGGATATATAATTATTTTTGGAGCAATACGTTTATTATTATTATCATTATTACGCTGGCTAACCTGTTTGTTTGTTTGTTTGTATGGTGCTTTTACGTTGCATGGAACCAGTGGTTATTCAGCAACGGGACCAACGGCTTTACGTGACTAACGAACCACGTCGAGAGTGAACTTCTATCACCAGAAATACACATCTCTCGCTCCTCAATGGAATGACCGAGGATCGAACCCGCGATCACCAAGGTGGGATGCCAACACCATACCAACCACGCCACTGAGGCGCTTGGCTAACCTTGTTGCATTACATTTATTCTCTTTGTCAAGGAAAGCAAAAATCTGCGCTGCACAAGTTCTGAAGTAATATGGAGAAACAAGCGCTATTTCTACCATGTCCTCTCATATAGAAGTTGATTTTGCTGCCCAAGATAATACAGCATAGCTCAGACGTCGCGGGGGGAAGGGGGGTTCGCGTCCCGCCCCGGGCGATGAAAAATCACTGGCTCTGCATCACGATCAGTTACCGCTTCGCAGTGTTGTGTCCGCAGTGGGAGGTTGAAGTAAGTATATCTTAGTTTTACTAGACCACTAAACTGATTACCAACTCTCCTAGGGGTGGCCCGAAGATTTGGATATTTTTTTACGTAGGCTTGGAACCATTTGATTACTTAACAACGGGACCTACACCTTATTGTGGGATCCAAACCACATAGAGAAACTAATTTCTGTCACCAGAAATAAGACCTCCGATTCCTTGTTGGCAGAGGGGGGAATCGAACCGGGACTCCCGTCCAACGAGGAACTGGTGGGAGGTTAAAACCAACATTCTTTGGGAGCTTGAATTTCAGGTCAATGGCCCCTTTGGTGTGCTTGTCCTATAAATGTAGGTTTCATCTACTGTATTTGATTAAAATATGCCAATTTATGTTGATGCTCAGTACGTTCATGATTGTGAGACGATACTTAAATTACAAGTAGGGATGTGCCCAAGTATCGGTATCGGTGGTATCGGCTAGTTTTTGTGGTATCGGTATCGGTGAATTTCTGGCCGATAGTTTTGTCATTAGTATAGGAAATTAAAATTCTTCCAGGCTTCCTAAAATCTATATATTAAAGCCAAACAAACTAGAACCTTTTATAATCTAAATAAATGAGTCTGCTAACCGTTTCTAGCCAATATATAAATTAAAACTCAGAATAAAAGCATAAAAGTATATACAAGTGATTTCACATTCCTCGTCACCCCATGAATTCGAGTATATATAAGCAATTCGTACCAAAATTGTTACACGTTTCCTACTGGTAGCCATAATAAAAGCTAAAAGCCAAACTATATCCAGGTGTTAAATGGATTAAATACTTAATATTTATACTTAATGTACTTTTTCAGTAAAATTTATATGACCTTTCAACTTTTGATCCTTTAATATACAATAACCAGAGAACAAGAATTATTTTAGTAACTAAATATATATTCCCTTAAATAACAGGAATATGGAGGTAACAGCTGTCTGTATCCGCGTTAAAAGTTGGTATCGGCATCGGCCAAAAATTTGGTATCGGTGCATACCTAATCACAAGGGTATTTCCTGTTATTGTATATTGACTAAGAACCTAAACAAGGTAATTGGACAAGTGACCGCATCAGCCCACAGTGGCTGTTAATGCCAATCCGAGAGTATTGACAAAGGATCAGAATAATTGGGTCTAAAGTCTGGAAGTTGAGCAATTTAAGCTTCTGTTTACGATCTCTTTATTTATCTCGGTCGAGGAGTCGTGGGTATTATAGGTAATACATCGCTGAATTTTAATGTTGATTTGATTTATACAGAATTTTGGCATGATGCCAAGCACTGGGGCAACTAAGGCCATTCAGCGCTGAAACGGAAATGGACAGTAAAAGGTTTAAACGGTGTAACAGGAAGAAAACCTCAAAGCAGTTGAGCTATGAAACAATTGTTAGGAAAGGGTGGAAAGTAAGATGAAGAAAGAGATTATGAAAGGCGGTACAGTAAAAGGAACGAAAGTGTTTGCAGCTAGGGGCCGAAGGCACGCTGCAAAGAACTTAAGTAATGCCTACATTGTACCGCACGAGGTCCACTGACGGCACTAACCTCCTACGTGGAATAGATTGGTTGCTAACTCGTAGGTACATCATTGAAAATGAACGCGGCAAGCACTCTACTGTAGCGCGTTTAAGTTACAAGTAGCTGCATGTAATACTGTTAAAATTGTAAAATATTGTATATTTTATCTAATAAAACATAAAAAAAAACCACGAAGCCTACTTAACACCGTGCAGCCGGAAATACATTAAAGTAGTGCATATAGTATAGTTCATTTCACCTCGTAATCGGTGTTATTTTAGCTCGTTTTCTACGCGTCACTTACTCCGAGGTACTAGTACTAAACACTAGTACGGTGAATATAAGTAAAAGCAGAAGGCCGCACGAAGATGTCGACCACACTATGCAGAAATAAGTGGATATAATAATCCTTTGATCCCTTTAGTGCTAGTACTAAACAAGGCGTCCCAAGGAGCTCCCACCATCTTTAGTACTAGCGCCTCGTATATGTTGTTTGGATAAGTAAGAAAAACAAATACACAAAAGAAGAAACGCGTGCCTTTGTGAAAAATAAACTGATGACAGGTGGTTATTAAGAAATTTATATAAAGAATTGCAGATTATTTAGTAAAAAGTACATTGATTTTGACTTCTAATTCTTTTCTATAAGCCATAGTAATTTGTAAATATTGTATGTATAATTTTGTAATCTTTTGTAAATTCTTATTTATATAATAAAATATAAAAAAGTACTAACACCTCTGAGTAGGTGACGCGTAGATATAAAGCCAAAGTATTACCTTGACTGCTGGAATCTACCTTCAATTTTCAGAATGAGGTACTAACGCTAAACATAAGAGTAGAACCCCTTTCCAGATAGTGGTTAGATGTTGTTAACTATTAGCTTAAAACAATGAAATATCTTTATTATTTATTCGTTATATTTGACACGGAATGAGCATAGCATGAAGACAAAAGTGAATTAACTTCAAACAAGCAGATTGTTCAAGCAAGGGTTAGTGAGAAAATAAACAAGTTTTCACAAAAAATAAATAATTTCACAAATGATGTAAGAATAACTTACATTACTTTGATATCAATACGCCACCACGCCCATTGTAATCTATGAATAAATTAGGCTAGTTTATGACACCACGCCCACAATTAGTAATGCGTGACATGGATTAGGATACCTGTTGAAGATCTCTGGACTATGTCCAATCGAGGAAATACAATTTGCCCAATGTTTCGTATAATATTCCCGTATTGTCACTTCTTTGTTGTTCTGCCAGGTTAGTTAATCCCAAGTGTAAATTATGCTGATCAATGAACAAGTGCTGTCATATACCCGAAGTTCATTTCTGGTATATTACCGCACCAAATGTATACCCGGAATTTTAATATATACATATATATATATGTGTGTGCAATGGGTGTGTATATACAGTATGTGGGTATGACTTTGTACACACGTAGTAAATTTAAGTATATTGATCTACAAAAAAATATTTTGACTATTTGTTCATTTTGTACATATTACATATTGTAAATATACTGAATTGTAAAATGAACTTTTAAAATGTATTTTTTTAAATGAGAAATTATGCTTACAGGGAAAAAAAAAAACATTAACGACGTGACGTACTGAAACAATACCGTAAGTTTACCAAGATCATTCTTAACAGTAGAATTTCCATACTTTTATTCCTAATAATTCTCTCTCTCTCATCCTAATTCTCTCACGACATAAGCCCTCAAATCCTTCATTTCTGATGAAGACCACAAACTACCCTTTCCATTTTCTCTGACACTCAAGAGCTCTGATTGAAGATGCCTCCTAAGCTATCATATTCATTTGGCCTCCCTCTCCAACGGCGTGACGGTTCTTTCAAAATCACTGTAGTTATCTTAAAAATATTCCAAGCAAATGTTGAAGTGTGATGGGGTATCCAGGTTCAAGTGAAAGCTACCTCTATGATCATCTGCTGATTAGATCTAAGCTAACTTTTTCCAGTTGTTCATAAAATCAAGGATAATAAAAAAAATAGATATATTACTCGTTAAAAATATTTAAAAATTATTGGGTAAACTTTACCAGAAAATAAACCTACATTTGAACATTAAAACATAGATTTGTAAAATATACAAGATAATTTTTTTTTAAATTTTGGTATATTGAAGTCAACCCTGATAAAAATCTGCATAAAAAACTGTTAAAATTGTAAAATCCTGTATATTTTCTCTAATAAAAGAAAAAAATCCTCCACTGTTATGCCCCTGCTATATAAACTCAAGCTATAGTAGATTTACACAACCGTGCATGTGATGTCTAGGCCAGTCCCTTACGACGTTCCTGATTGGCCGTTGATAAGCCAATCACAGGGCTACAAACTCTCAGTCTCTCGAGAGAGTTCACATAGGCAGGATGTATGTTCCACCTCTTTTGAAAGACGTATCCCTCAGGAGAGGTGGAATATAATCCTGCCTATGTGAACCTCTCGAGACTGAGAGTTTCCAGCCCTGTGATTGGCTTATCAACGGCCAATCAGGAGCGTCGTAAGGGACTGGTCTAGACATCAAATGCACGGTTGATGTGAATCTACTATAGTTCAAGATGAAATGTATTCTACACAAAGAGCTGTCCAAGAGGAAGCCCAATACTTGTTGCGATGTCTTCTTTATCTTGTTTTACAACACTTCCTTTGAACCCCCTTCCTCTTACGTCAACTCAGATGTCAGTCGTTGTGCACCAGGCTTCATATTCCTCTCTCTCTCTCTCTCTCTCTCTCTCTCTCTCTCTCTCTCTCTCAAGAGCTACAACACATCGCATTGTGACACATGGAACAAACTGCCACCAAAAGTTGTAAACAGCAGCATTGTGGAAGAGTTCAAACGAAAGCTAGACAAAATCATTAGAACTGTGAATGAATTTTATTTTTTTTTGTATGTTTGTATGGTGTTTTTATGTTGCATGGAACCAGTGGTTAGTGAACGAATGTAAAACCTGCTCCTAGAGATAAGCGAGCACGCAATGTCTCCTCTTAGGATGGACTAATAAGTCTTTGAGACATCCTAATCCTTGTAACTTCTTGTAACCCTCGTTACGAATTGTGTAAAAATTGAGACTAGATATTCGCTATTGCAAATTCTGTCCCACAAATGACAATTCGTATTTCGCAAAGAACCCATTTCCTGTTCACTAGTCCACTTTGCTGTCTTCTCTGAAATATACTTATGACCCTCTACCGCTCACGTCGAACTCCTAAGGTCTGTTAAGAAAGTACGACATCGGTTTTTGGAATGTTTGTTTCCAGAATAAGATGTGTTATTGCAGCCTTCTTGCATTATTTTATGGAATGTATCTTTGGAGATGCTAGGTAAATTTTACAGTTGTTTGACGAAATTGGTCTTCGATACATCCAAATGGAACTGTTCATAAGGCAATAAGTAATAGGGTAATGGTATTTAAATACTCCTGTTAGTGCATTTATAATTTTATAAGTAAAGCCGCGGCTGCTACAGAACCAAAACTTTATTCGACTGGAATCGGCCTATTCCTTGGATGACTTAAAGAAAAAATAATTTATTATAGGTTCACTCCAGTTTTCGGAGTATATATTCGATGAAACCACTTAAATACTTAGCCTCAGACTGCCACTAAAGTTCAAAGCACTGATTTTTGGAAGACGGCAATCCCAAAATTAAATTGCCTGAAGTGTATGTGGACCGCCATTACTTTGTTTGTATGGTGTTTTAAAGTTGCATGGAACCAGTGGTTATTCAGCAACGGGACCAACGCCTTTTTACGTGACTTCCGAACCACGTCGAGAGTAAACTTCTATCACCAGAAATACACATCTCTGACCCCTCAATGGAATGCCCGAGAATCGAACTCGCGGCCACCGAGGTGGCAGATCAAGACCATACCGATCACGCCACTGAGGCGCTAAAAACGCCATAGTGTCCACGGAATTTGGTTCTTTTTTATTCAGAAAAATTAATTTACAGTTCTTATAATTTGTAATAGTGTTGATATATACATTGAAATCTATTTACAGATATTAGAATTGATTTTTGACTCGGGGCCGGTCAGTCTTCAGGGCGAATATCATAGAATTCTGTCATTAAGTTTTCCCTGGTCACTGAACTGATGACTGACCCACAGGCAGCTTTTATTACAAAAATATTACATTTCATCTACATGATAAAGTAGGATACTACCAAAATATGACAAAATTATGTACCTACGATATTTACAAATTATTATGGATTAGGAAAAAAAATCAGAAATCAATATACTTATTGAATAAATTTGCAATTTTGTTATTATATAAGTTTCTTAATAACACCCTGTCATAACATACAAGCCCCGTCCCCCCCTCACCCACCCACCGCCCCCTTCTTGCACAGAAACAAAACCACCATCGAGAACATGTAGCCTCCCCGAGATTAAATGAGACAATGCCATTGTCTACTTTACGTTTGTTTGTGTTTGTTTGTAAGGTGTTTTTACGTTGCATGGAACCAGTGGTTATTCAGCAACGGGACTTCCGAACCACGTCGAGAGTGAACTTCTATCACCAGAAATACACATCTCTCACTCCTCAGTGGAATGGCCGAAGATCGAACCCGCGACCACCGAGGTGGGGTGCTAATGCCATACCAACCACGCCGCTGAGGCGCTCCTACTTTACACTACACAACCGGAAGTCCAATGCGATGGACTGACTGGCCAGTGTGACATCTAAGAGAAAAAGCTTCAGGTGCCTTGGTCACTGAAGGGCTGCTAAATAGCAAGAGCCCGTGCCTGCATAAAGCCCCTTCTACACGAGGGGCAAATGCACGGCGGGCAAACACTGTTACCAATTTTGCGAGTAGATGGCGATCACGAGTGTGGTCTAAGTCATAGGTTCGCCTGCCTGTGAATAACTGCCTCCCTTGGACTGCTTGATCTGGTAACACTGTTGAAAAGCGAGAGAATTACGGGCAAATCAGAATGCCCGTCGTGTCTTTGCCCCTGGAGCTTTCCGGTAAGTCGTTCATTTACCCTGCTCATGCTTAAAAAATCACAGTAGATGAACGTGACTTCGTTAAATAAGCAAATACCACAGGAAAATGATATGCAGAATTCTAAGCGCTTTCGTATTTACTAAGACATTGTAGAAATGATATCGAGACTTGCTCCAAGTACACGCTAACTTATACGTTATAGTTTGCGAGTATATACGGAGGGCAGAATTAACCATTAGATATTTATAATACATAAAATAAAACTAGCTTTTGATAATTGTAAAGTATGTTGTTCCTGGAGATTAAGCTGGCCTTATGCCAGCACGGGCTCTTGCTCATAGAGCAGCCCGTAGCTGTAAAGTAACCAACCACCTGTAACCACCATCTAAAGTTCATCTTTTAAACGAGACGAAAATACTGGAAAAACTGTGATTACTTATTGAATGACAATGATAATCACTGCGGTGCTTGCAATTACGGATAAAAAATCGGGTTGCACATCTCCAAGACTTTCGCTTTCATATGCTTTTTGGCTCCCTATACCCCTAAATCAAGGCCCGAGTTTGTATATGTAAGATACGTTAGATAATTATATATATACATTATATGGAAGTAATGATCACGAGCACGTGTTTCACAAAAATATATATATATTATATATATATATATATATATATATATATATATATATATATATATACTATATATATATGTATGGAGATAATAAAAACACATGAGTAAGGGTTACACAGAATTCATAATATATATATATATATATATATATATATATATATCTACATATATTTATATATGTATGGAGATAAAACATGAGTAAGGGTTACACAGAATTCATAATATATATATATATATATATATATATATATATATATATATATATATATATATATATATATATATATATATATATATATATTTATGGATTTATCACGTTCCTAACTTTCGTGATTCAGTTGTATACATATATACAATATCATACTATATATTGATAGATATATATATTATATAAAGAATTATATATATGATATATAGATAATATATACATATATCCGAGGGTATTACAAACATATTTGAAAAATCTACTACGTATGCACTACGCAAGTATCGTAAAAATAAAAATAAAAACTTAACTGTTTGAAATCTTAACAGAGTAAAAATGATTGTAATAGCGAATAAATATCTAAATGAATCGCAGAATATCAAATCTTAAAGAGAGAATCTTGAAAACATCTCATTTCAGTCCCACGTGGCAACCGAGCAGTTTTTGTAAGTCCCACAGACCACCGAATACTACGTATAATGCATCGCATCTACGTTGTATCTTTTTCATCTCCGAGAGAGGAGGGTTCCATAGCAGCGTGTGTAGCAGCAGCAGCAGCACGCCAAGATGGAATCCACTCCCAAGGCAAAGGCGCAGGTATGGGGCCAAGGACTAGGGCCAACTTCCTCCCAACTGACCAAAAGCGGGTGTCCTTGCTAGCCTTGCATTTCTCGTATACGCACAATATCCACTTTCTCTCACACTTGGCTGGCCGTCAGGCGATAGAGGACCCAAACCCCCTCTAGCCTCCCTCCTGCCGCCGCTTCCTCCTCCTCCGCCTCCGCCTCCTGCCTCACTCCCACCCTCTACATCCTTCCCTCCATCGCGCAGACCATGTAGTACGAGGTGGTAATCTGCACCCACCTCCCACAAACCCCCCTTCCCTCCGCCTTCACTGTCTCTCCCTCTCTCTCACACACACACCAGCATCATCACCTTATAGTCGTCGTCGTCTCCTACTTCCAATTCTCGCTTTTCTCTCTACCCTGCTTCTTCCTACTTCCCTACACCCGCTCCCTATGGCCTCCTCCTCTTCCCCTCCCTCCTCCCTCTCACATTTCCCCCTGGCTGGTGAATGAAACCATTTCGTTAAATGAGGAGTACTTAAGGAGGACCTCTGTGTGCAATTCTTCGTTCTGTAACTTCTGTTGAGGGAAGGGTGGACGACACTTGGCCAGCCAGGCGTCATGCGCTAGTACCACCATCATGATGTTTTTCAGCAATGGTTTTCACGACGGCTGCGCAAGAAGGAACTGTGATGTAGTACAAACAAAGGCACTGAGGGACGGGAAATGCTTGCGTTTGTTTGGTGGGAGAACGCGGTCTTACAAATGCGGATCTAGTACCATATCACGCACACATACACTACATATGACGTGCATGTTGAAGGTAGACCAACAGCAATATGCTTGACACCTATGTAAGTTCCCTACAGACCTGGCTTTTTTTTTTTAAGGGAAGAAAGCGTTTGCAGAATATGAAATTAAGGACAAGTGTAACACTGAAACACTCTGTCACCTGTTTCAAGACCTGTCCAGACCCAACTATGAACTTAAATTTTGAAACCTTTGTTCATCGATGTGAAACCTTGGACTTTGAACGTCAACTCTGAACTTTCAAACCCTTGGCGTGAACTTTGGTATTTCAGATAGCTCCCATTTCTCCGTATTCTTGAAATCATGCAAACTTTTTAATTTTTTTTTATATGGTGGCTGTAAGAGTTCTGATACCACTTGTTCTTTTAGTCTGGAGCCATATCAAAATCATTTCAAAGCCCGTCGTAGTACAGCAAGAATTCAGTTACTGATGAAAAATTATGTAATTAAAACAAGCAACAGTAGTGTACTTTGGAAGGGAGACCTGCTCTATCCAGTAAAAAATCATAACGTGATATTTTTTAATCTCGCAATGCAAAAAAAGTAGCAGTTTGGATGGCAAGATGTAAAATAGCTTATTTAAATTTTACTGTGGAAGATAGGAACTGTGAGACAAAAAGGTATTTTTGTTCTCTAGTCTTATAAGTTTCTGACTAGACGTATGGATATACGAAGATTTTTTTGTCCTGAAATTACTGAAACGAGCAATGGTATTTTTCCTCTTGTTTGAATCATATATACGCTGCTCACTCAGACGCATGTAATTACGAAGCTATTTTTTTTTTTTAAACTGAAAATACTGAAACGGATAATCAAACACCCCAAGTGCTAATTAGCAGCAAAAGCAATTGTTATCTACAATCTTCTTGTTAATAGGGGGCGTGTTTGGTACTTCTGAATAGTTAAAACTGACTGGAATTCTCTTCCTCCTGTGATCATCAAATTTACCAAATGTTAGCACTATTGACTGATTGTATATAATAGTATAAACAGATATTTTTTTATATCAAAAAGAAAAAATGCCTTCTCAATTTCTCCAGCTGTCATGAAATAGGTCTATCGCTGTCCTTGCAGTAAGACAACCTTCTACCTTGTTGAATTCCTTTTACTCGCTAATTTCTCTCGTAATTCTTTAAACTAAGGTTCATGTAGGTATTCTCGCTGTGCCCAACTTTACACCTGCTAAATTAAGGAGTCTGTAACTTCTAACGACCCAGTTCGACCTTAGAAAACTGCAGAATCTTTACCAACGGGTTTCATTGATCAACGAAACTAGGAAGATGAATATGGGTGTCCATAAAGTCTCAGTACCATTACAAGTATTTATTGCCCAGAATGGTACCGGGACTTTATGGACACCCTGCACATCAGTAATGCAAAAATATATTCAGTATACTCCTTGGCAAGGTTAACGTAGTGATGTATGCTAGAGAACTTTTATTTTAGACAGGATAATCAGTTATTGAAATTGTTTGAAATACCGTTTCTCCGACACCTGCAGGGATTTGCCGTCGTAAATTACAGTAACAGCAGTAAATACTGGCGTCGGCAATAAAAACTGTCAGTCACAACGATGTTGATAATAAGGTGAATTATAAATGATAATGATAATGATGAGTATGACGAATGAAGATCAAAGTACAAAGATGATAATAGAAGTGACAGTAGCCAGTGCAACAGATATATAATAAAAGTAATGACAACGTAGTGAGCATGTGCATTTATTTCCACAACCTCTGCGCCTTTGTCATTTTAGTGATGCAGATAAAAAGGCAAGGGGGTTGTTACACTTCACTGACAGCGCAACAACAGATGCCCCTAAATATCTGGGTACCTCGAGATTATTTGCGGCCAATGTATAAATGACTCTTCGAGAGAAAAGTCACAGAGGTCACATCTCGCTGGAATACTTCTGATCAGGCGTGACCAATCCGCGGATCTAGAAGAGGGAATTTTTTTTTTCTCTCTCCGGTTAAACTACGGAGCAAATGAAGGTGGTGGCAGTCGAGCATACTTTTCTGGAAATTTCCAGCATCCGGATCAAAGGTTTCCGCCGGCATCTTCCTGTATTTAGACAATTTCCACCAATTATCTGCACTGAAGGTAAAATGTACAAATATATATATCTGAACTGGTTTGTTTGCTTGTTTGTTTGTATGGTGTTTTGACGTTATTCAGCACCGGGACCAACGGCTTGACGTAACCTCCGAACCAGGTCGAGAGTGAACTTCCATCATCAGAAACACACGTCTCTAATCCCTCAGTGGAATGCCCGAGAATCGAACACTCGGCCACCGAGGTGGCAGGCCAAGACCATACCGATCATGCCACTGAGGCGCTGTATATCTGAGCTGGTGGCTGATGTACCAATGTTTTTTTACAATAATGTTGAGCAAACACATACTACAAATTCTGCACCAATACTGAAAACGGCAGAGTTAGGCAATAACTTGAATTTTTGCGCCAATGCTGAATTTAGCAAATCTGCGCCATGTTAGGCAACAGAGACTTCCATTTTGCACCAAAACTGAAATCTGCTATGTTGTACAAAATTCTGCACAAAATTGGACCGTAACCAACATTAGCTCCTTGGTGCAAAATCACTGACAACGACTAGAATTTTTCACAAGTATTCAAATTTACAAGCAATGTTTGGTGGGAACTACTTCCATTTTTCTCCAATATTGAAATTCATTTTTCTGCAAAACTGGTGCCAATGACTAACTCTGAACCAACACTGAAACTGTCTGTTTCGTGCAAAGTTTGATAGCAAAGACTTCAGTTTTGTACTTAGGTCAAAGTTGTGTGACCACAAAACTCCGTTTTTTTTTTTTTTTTTTTTTTTAACAGGAATAAAGCTCGGGGCTTAGCACAAGATTGGGTGGCAATTGGTTCAAAATTTCCCCAGAATTGGAACTGGTTACCGAAACTAAACCTAAAATTTAGGCCACTGGCCCAAACACTGGGACCTACGAAGTCATTCAGCACTGAAAATTATGTTGAAAAAATTGTATAGAGAGGGTGGAAAGTAAGATGGACTAAAGAGAATATGAACGGAGGTATAGTAAAAGGAATGAAAGGGGTCGCAGCTAGGGGCCGAAGGGACGCTGCAAAGAACATGAAGTAATGGCTACATTGCAACGAGTGAGGTGCACTGGCGGCACAAGTCCCCAGGGGACGAACTGGTTATACTAGTTACAAAGTTAAGCAGCAAGAGGCTAAGAAAAGGCCATAATTGGCAATGAATGGCCATTAAAATGTCCGCTGTTACCGTTAGATAAAGCAGGCTTTATGACGGCACAGACTCCTGCTCCTCAGAGTATCCCCAATTACTAGAGGACAAAGGTTGCATCACACCAAAGGGTTGTTCTGGAAAGTAAGAGCCCCCCCCCTCTGAGATATAGCCAACCTGACCCAACCATCAAAAAGTACTTCTCGTAGCACCATTAGATATAACAGTTAAAGTAGGTCTTACTGCGGTTGAACATTGTCCTCAGCTAGGTACTATACAACCCAAGACTCAAGATTCAAATTATCATCATTTGAGTAAAAAGCTTACCTGTTTTCTGTCTGTGTGTATGTGTGTGTTTTCATACATCGACAGCAACGAAATGGTTATGGAATCCAGCCATTTAAAACTCATAAAAAACCCTTTTCACGACAGATGTTGTACAGGTATTAAGAAAAAAAAGGGGGTGTTACCTGGTCATTATCATCTGAAAAGAAGGCTTCTTTGTTAGGCTTTTCGCTTTAAATCTCTCTCTCTTCCCCTGACTGCGAAGGCATAATAATAATAATAATAATAATAATAAGCTGCCTGACTTATCACTAAAATTAATCTTCAAAGCATGCATCAATTTCGATTAAATATGCAATGTTCTGTTAATAAAAGTAAGAGGTCCTGGTAAGACGAACAGTTAACATTGAAAAATTATGTAAATACTATGGAATAACTGTAAAAGCTTCATTAATGTATTTTTCTCATTAAAAGATTTAAAAAATCGGTTAAAGTCTCTTGTAGAACAAAAGGAGCCAATTTATCTATTTTAAAAAGAAAATTCGTCCATTTACAAAAGAAAATACATCCATTTAAAAACAATTCATCAATTTAAAAAAGAAAATTCATCTATTTAAAAGAATTCATCCATTTAAAAAATGCATCCATTTAAAAAAAATCATCCATTTAAAAAAATTCATCCATTTAAAAAAAAGTCATTCATTTAAAAAAAATTCATCCATTTAAAAAAATTCATCCATTAAAAAAAGTCATCCATTTAAAAAATGCATCCATTTAAAAAAATGCACCCATTTAAAAAAATTAATCCATTTGAAAACGGAAATTCATCCGTTTAAAAAAGAAAACTCATATATTTAAAAAAATCCACCCATTTAAGTAAAATCCGTCCATTTAAAAAACAATTCATCCAATAAAAAAAAGTTACTTAACATTTTTTCCCCCTCGGAGCATTTTGCAATTTTTTTTTTTTCTTTCTTGTATTTCCTGGTCGAGGGACGTCTCCATTGTTCGGGGTTCCTCCCATTACCCACAGGAGGATGATTAAAAGGTCATGGGGCACTCCTCTGGTTCACCCAGGACCCACTGAGAGGGTCCTGGGTTCACCCTTGTCCTCCTCAACGCACAATAGACGGAGGATACGAGGTTCGAAGGATACGAGCAACCGACACTTTGGATACGATCAGGTCCTGTATACAAGGCTCTATTTCGGAGGATACGAGGTTCTATTTCGGAGGATACGAGGCTCTATTTCGGAGTATACGTGGTTCTATTTCGGAGTATACGAGGCTCTATTTCGGAGGATATGCGAGGCTCTATTTCGGAGGATTTTTGGAGGATACGAGTCTATTTCCGAGGATATACGAGGCTCTATTTCCGAGGATATACGAAGCTCTATTTCCGAGGATATACGAGTCTCTATTTCCGAGGATATACGAGGTTCTATTTGATATGATAAAACCTATACAGGCCAAAATTTGATTTGAGGCTAACAACTCGAAATCTATTAATCTATTTTTTCTTAAGTGGTTATCTCTTCTTTCTGTATTTCTGTTTACCTCTTCTTACTACTTCCTAATGACCACCATTATATTCTTTGTTAGCTTTGATTTCTAGTCAATGGCCCCCTCTTTATAAAAAAAAATAAAAATATTTTTTCTAAATGTAGTTAAATATCACTAGCAATAACAAGAAGACTTATGAGCTTAATTACCTTCCAGCGTGAACCCCAAAGTCGAACATTAATCAAGATATTTGTAAAAATCTTCATCATTCAGAAGATTACCCCTATTCATGTGGAACAAATCCCCCAAAGGGGCCATTGACTTTAAATTCAAGCTACCGAAGATTAAGTACGAGAAGGGAAAGGGAAATACAGAAAGAAGAGATCTCAATCATTAACAAGAGAAATAAATTAATAAAGAGACATAAAATAACGTTAAAATGGCAGCGTTTAGCTGGACGGTATCTCAGTTATTTAGCCAAGGTCTCTAACCTATAGACCTTGCATTTAGCGTCGTAGCTTAGAATGGCACAATCTTAGTTCGACGGTTGCAGCGTTATCATTAAATATTTTACAATACGCAAAATTTATCAAGGTGCACATGGGGGCAAGGCTCTAAAAACTATAAAGGCAAACACGGCAGTTTCTGGGCGTTTTATTAATTTCGTTTGAAATATTATTGACTGGTTACATATTCATTCGTTAGTATTCATCGTTGTTCTCATATCACCTAAATCATTATATATATCTATGAAGGAGTTCCCGGGGAGGAGCTGAAGAATGAACGAGCGAGATGAAACAATGGCCGGTGGAGGAGTTCCCCTCAGTTATGTTTGTATTCTTTTCTATTGTTGTTCGAAGCAGACCAAAACATGACAGTGCTCTGCCATGAGGTTATTTGTTTTGAGAGATCCGATGTACTCCATCCCCAACCCCCAACCTCTCTCTCTCTCTCTCTCTCTCTCTCACACACACACAAACGCGCGCACACACACACTTCTAACGTACCCACGTACTCTACAAGAATAGTAATAAGTGTGAATAGGTAATACATGCATACACCCACACATATATGGTTTTCCAAGCGCTCAGAGTCTACCAGTGTCCAGTGCAACTGATAACAAAAAAGTGGAGGTATACAGTAGTTTGTAGTACCAACACGGACTACTCCTCCTTTTGTTTTAGATAAGCTGGCCTTCATGCCAGCACGGGCTCTTGCTCACAGTGCAGCCCGTAGCACGGACTTTTCTGAATGGATTATGCTGACTGGTGAAGACCTTAAGACTCTCCAGTCAAAAGAAATTCACCCTTTAACACCTCATTACTGTAATACCCACGTACCCTAGCAAAGCAAGAGCTCACGCTGGCTTAAGGGTAGCTTAGTACGGGTTAAACCCACTAAATAAAAGCATATAAATCAAGAGATTATATTGCGGTACAGTAAAATTCTTGTAGACTTCTGGCTGATACTTGCTGAACAATGGAAGTTTCAATTAAAAAAAATGAGCACGCATTCTGAACCGAGAAAAATTATAAACAGGACCTATCTAAATCTTGCCGAGAGCTGATCTACCGTATCGTAAGACTTATAACACAATATCTTGCATTTGTCTCTGGAGAAAAGTAACGAAAATGCCTCAGGGGAGAAAGGACCACTCCGCTTTTAGTCTAGGAACGTATTATCCTCGAATCAGAGCGATTTAACATGAAGGACTTGAGCCAGTCCACATACATGCATAATAAACAATGAGTACACTTCTTTCAAATGTGCTGCCCTTCATGTTTTTTCAAAGGGTTAGCTTTAGATGAGGTTGCTATCCCCGCACTCTATTCAATGGATGCTCTATGTCTTTATTTTCCAAGGGTATCTAGATACTTATTGGCTGTCATCCATCAGTACTTAGCAGATATAACATTAGCTGCTCTGATGTCTTACTTTCCAAGGATATCTAGCTATATCTTGGCTGTCATCCATCAATAATTAGCAGATATAACATTAGCTGCTCTGATGTCCTATTTTCCAAGGGTATCTAGATATTTCTTGGTTGTCACCCATCCCAGTGCTTAGCAATTTATAAGTTAGCTCCCGGAAACTGAACCTCTTGAGTTAGACCTTGTAACAACGATCGAACTTGACAATAATCGAGAAAAAGATCGGTAGAACAGATAGGTTCGTTTAAAGGAAAAACGATGAAAATAACTTTTCTAACTTTATATATTTATAGAGATCTGGTATATAGTACATTTTTAGTGTGGATTTACTAGCCACTACCAAACCACCCCAACCCCACCCCCAGCCCCGCTCTGCATTCTTACCACTGAAGGCAAAAGTGGCTCGTTTATGTAATGATTCTGTTTAAGAGAACCAATATGCAGCCCATTCACGATCATTTTTGCCAAGTTTGAAGGAATTCCTTCAGTAATTACTGATCGTGAATGGCTTGCTATATGTTAATGACGGCTAACTCTCTCTCTCTCTCTATTATCGACCGTAACGATGAAAGATTTTCTTCGGGCAAATTTGAACTGAACTGAATATAGAATTGAAGCCAAAGGCAAAGTACTGCGATCTATAAGGTCATTCAGCGCTAAAATGGAAATTTACAGCAAAAGGTTTGAATGGTGTAACAGGAAGAAAACCTCAAAGAAGTTGCACTAAGAATCAACTACTATGATGAGAGGGTGGAAAGTAGGATGAAGAAAAGAGATTATGAAAGGAGGTAAAATAAAAGAAACGAATTAGACCTTATTGGTCTATGCTAGCAAGATTAGACTTTACTGAAAAAAGCCCTGTAGTAAACACCGGCCACACGATCGGCCATGATCAGCCATCACGAGCGATCACGCAGCGCTGAGAAGGGAAACACGCAATCTCCCAGAGCATGCTCTTCAACAAAACTACTGAGTTTACACCGTTCCTTTCCAACTCTGCATCGAAGGCTGTGATTTTTTTCTTTTTTCCGGTTTCTGAGAAGCTCGTGCTGCTGTATGACAAAGGCTTCAAACACACACACACGCACACACACACAAAGCTTTAAAAAGTCTTAGCATTCCAGTTCGAATTCTACCTCAAGTCAAGTTTCAACCAACAAAATAACTGGCCACAAAGGCAAGGAGCCCCTCTGTGCTGTTTACTGTATAGAGTAAACAGCGCTGGCAACAAATGACAGCTGTGTTAATTTCTGTCATAATGGACTGCTTGAAATTATGACCGATCTTCAAAGTTATGTATGTAACTGACATCTCAAAAGTTGTGTAGCTCCTCAATGGCGTGGTTTGTTTGGTGTTTGCTTCTCACCTCGGTGGTCGCGGGTTCGATTCTCGGCCATTCCATTGAGGAGCGAGAGATGTGTATTCCTGGTGATAGAACTTCACTCTCGACGTGGTTCGGAAGTCACGTAAAGCCGTTGGTCCTGTTGCTGAATAACCACTGGTTCCATGCAACGTAAAAACACTATACAAAAAAACCAAAAGTTTTGTGAATCTGTAGTTATCAAGACAGGAGCCGGGTGGAAGATTCCGAGATGTATGCGAATATTGCACCAGCCACGGTTTCTATGCCACTCCATAATGACATTCTTGTAGTGGGAAACAATGAAATTATTTTCAAAAGGATTCTATGGTTAGTTTTATAGATATGGCGTCCCGTTTTCTTCAGGAAAGGTATCGGCACGTCGCGTTACATCTCTGTTAAAAAAAAAGCCGGGTGACATTCAAGCATGTATAGCTGGTTCATTTAAGGTAGATTCTTGGGTGAGCCCTATGCCTGCGAGACGTTTGTTTGGCAGCCGTTGATTGGCTGGGAACGGCCTTTCTCCTGGCACCAGACAATCAGCGGCCGCCAAACAAACGTCTCGTAGGCGTCGGCCTCAAACGAGAATCCATCTTAAGTGAACCAGCTATAGTTCTAGTCATAGTTCGGCAATAGGATTCAGAATGGAGTAGTCCGAATCCTATTCCGGAACTATGCCAGACTGGAGTAGTTTGCCCTCTGGTAGGAGTGTAAGAATAATACCACCGTAGGTCCTACGTGTCGTAAAAGGCGACCAATAGGACAGCTGCTGCCTTGCAGTCTTACTTTTTGAGTAAGAGGCTAGGCGCACCGCCAATAACTGTGGAAACTGCTGCCTTGTAAGTGGACTTTTCAGTCAAAGGCGAGGCCCACCGCCAATAACAGTGGTTGATGACAGAAAGGGCATGCGGTCGTAAAAAACCCTTTGCCAAACAATGTACCATGCCTGATGTTTTAAGGCGCATCAGGCAACCGATCCGAGGGATAACGGTGGGAAAGAAGAAGAGACTGAAGTAGTAGGTAAATACTAGTATCTTTGCTCTACCACTAATACTACATTCTCTGCGCAAACACAAAGCACAATTTACACATAGCAAGGGTTAAATGGCAAAGTCATTCGAGCCACCAACCCTCTTCTCTTTCTACCATAAACACCTGAATGCTGTAAACTTTTTTTCAAACAGGTTCTAAAATCACTATGAACGTCTAGGTTAAAGTTTCAGTGCTCTTAAGGAGCTAGGCATACCATTTTACCCTACGTATTTAACCCACGATGTACAAAGGCATTTTTCCTTTATCTTTTATTAACATTAATGCTGATTTACAGTTACTTCATAGCATTAACAATTTTACGATGGCAATTTTTTTTACCAGGACCTCTTACTTTTATAAATAGAGCATTGCAGATTTAAGTAATCAGGAAAGTAACCTTCACATTAACATAAATAAGTTCTCATCAATATCTATGTTACTGAACACTAGGCTTTTAATCATTTTTCAACACCATAATAACTGTAATATTTCTTATAAATTTATACTGGCTACCCCGTCGAGCTTTTATTTTGAGTTGAATATAAACTTTAGGTAAAAGGCCAAGCACAGGGACCTTTGAGGTAATTCAGCGCTGAAATAGAAATTGACAGTAAAAGGACTGAAAGGTGTTAACAAGAGGAAAACCTCGCAGTTGCGCTATAAATAAACTGTTAGGGGAGGTTGGAAAATAAGATGAAGAAAAAGTACATGAAAGGAGCTACAGTAAAAGAAACGAAAGTGGTTGCAGCTACGGGCCGAAGGCACGCTGCAAAGTACCTTAAGTTATGCCTACAGTGCACCGCACGAGGTCCAGACAGTACTAACTCCCTACGGGGAACCTTTTATTGAAGTGGAAACACGTGTACTCTTTCTGAAGTCAGCATTATCTTGCTACGAACACTGGAAACGTAGCACAGTTGAAAATGGGCATATTAAATTTCTTAAGCAGTCAATAAATCTTCTCAATGGAAAAAACGAAAAAAAAAAACGTGGCCCATCATAAATGGATGTTAGTGAAGGTTACCTTGTTTTAATATTTGTTATGTTAGTTATACCATTATACTTTAATTTTCGCATAGTCCTCCTTCAATCCAAGCGACACCTGCACTGAAAGCATGAAAGGCCCAACCTTCCTGGGAATAGGGCCTCACGATCGACAGAAAGTACCAGGTAATTTTGCAACCAGCAAATCTGACATTCAAGTTTTCCCTTAATAACTTGCGAGGCTAACATTCAAGCTTTCCCTTAACTACTAGCTAAGTCTGACATTCAAGTTTTCCCTTAATAACTAGCTAAATCTGAGATTCAAATTTTCTTGTAATAACCAGCTAAGTCTAACATTCAAGTTTTCCCTTAACTACTAGCTAAGTCTGACATTCAATTCTTCCCTTAATAACTAGCCAAGTCTGACATTCAATTTTTCCCTTAATAACTAGCTGTCTGACATTCAGTTTTTCCCTTAACTAGTTAAGTCTAACATTCAAGTTTTCCCTTAACTACTAGCAAGTCTGACATTAAAGTTTTCCTTTAATAACTAGCTAAGTCTAACATTCAAGTTTTCCTTTAATAACTAGCTAAATCTAAATTCAAGTTTTCTCTTTAAAAAATTAACTTGCAGGTTGAAGACCTTGGGATTTTCCTAACCAACAGAAATGCCTCTTGAGGTCCAACTATCCAACACCAAGCCTCTCTTACGCTCTGTAACACCTCTCACCCATGCGCCTCCCTCATTCAATTAAGGGCTCATGCTGGCATGAGTCCAGCTTAATCTGACGTAATGAACGAATAAAGCGAGTTATATTGCAACATAGTAACCTTCTGGTCGACTTCCGCAAAATGGCGCGTAAAACGTGAATGGTGTCCCTGCAAATAAATGCAAAGCTAGAGTAGCTACAAAAGCTATTAAAATTAGGATTGCCTAGTGACGATAATTCGTAAATGCAGCGTTAATTCATAAAGTTAAAATTTTCCCTTCAAGATCTGAGAAAATAAGGTTCCTTGCAACGTCCCTTCGGCCCCTAGCTGCAACTACTTTCATTCCTTTTACTGTGCCTCCGTTCATATTCTCTTTCTTCCACCTTACTGTCCACCCTCTCTTAACAATTGTTTCATAGTGCAACTCCTTTGAGGTTTTCCTCCTGTTACACCTTTCAAACCTTTTACTGTCAACTTCCGTTTCAGCGCTGAATGGCCTTAGTTGCCCCAGTGCTTGGCATAATGCCAAAAATCTATATAAACCAAATCAAATAAAAAATAAGACCAGAAATGATCTGGCATTGCATTTTAGTAAGCCATTAAAATAACCAAGTTATCATTATTACCTAGTAGCAGTTCCGTGTAAGGTTTGTTTGTTTGTTTGTATGGTGCTTTTACGTTGCATGGAACCAGTGGTTATTCAGCAACGGGACCAACGGCTTTACGTGACTTCCGAACCACGTCGAGAGTGAACTTCTATCACCAGAAATACACATCTCTCACTCCTCAATGGAATGGCCAAGAATCGAACCCGCGACCACCAAGGTGGGACGCTGATACCATACCAACCACGCCACTGTGGCGCTTCGACTGTTAAAGGTTTCGTGAAGTTCCCGAGAGTGGATTATTAGTCCCTTATTTTCACTTAATTAATCCGGATATTATGTTTCCCGAAAGCGCTTACGCTCACAGGAATCAATCTAGCACTTGATGCCCGTACACATAATAAAGTTACATTAATGACAACGTTTCCAGCCTTGCCTACAGTTTCTGAAGTAGTTACGTGGTTACTAGCCTAAATGCACATCCAATTCAAGACTTGGACTTCTTTTTATCTTTTACTTAAAAAGATTACTATTTAAAGTTCACTTTACAATTCAATACATATGCAATATATGTAATCTATGTACAAAATCAACAAATATAGTATTTTATATGCATCAATACTTAAATTTACTATGTACATACATATACACATACCCATACACTGTATATATATATATATATATATATATATATAAATATATATATATATATATATAAATGTATACATATATGTATATGCATATATATGTATATACATATATGTATATAAATATATATATGTATATATATGTTCGGGTTTCCCATATCTATCTCCTCGGCATAATTGATTATTTTGTCGAGAAACTATTACTTCAATGTTTAACGGACATCATAAAGTAACCTGTTCAGTCATTAACCAAGAATTAGTTTCCCGAGTTAAAGATAGTTTACGTCTCCGTAGCTAAAGCTCGTTGGTTTCTTCAAGTACAGAGGTCCAGACCAGGCCTCTTATACAAGTCCACATTTGACCATTCTTCAGGCAAGCCCAGCCATGCTGGCATAAGGCTATCTTAAATCTGAACCAACGAGCATCAGCGCTGTGTTCTGTTGAGGAACAGCGCTTCCAGACATTTATGGTACAGATTTTGGCACACTGTATATTTGGCACGCTATTCATTTGCGTTTTCAGTTCGTATTCTACATTTATTATTTCAGTTTCATTCAGTTTTTTCTTTTTTTATATAATTCTTTTCTGTTAGGTTGAAACATGTTTAGCAAGTTAATGGCCTTATCATCTCGCAAGTGTTCACATTATGAACAGGATGCCAGAAAACTTCCAATCATTCATTCATTCATCACATTATGAACTGAAAAGTGATTTAATCCGTATCATCTACCAGGCGGCTCAATTACCGTACCGTAAAAAGAAATTATGTATTTGTACTTATTGTTTCTTATATATGTAATGGGGATTGACTGTGTGAAGAGAGATATAAAGGGAGTTGGGATATTGTGAGGAAGAATCACTGGACCGAAGGACATGGAAGAATGTGTTGAAGAACTATTACAGCGACTCCAAATAGGGACAAGGTTGTAGAAGAAGATTTGTCCTTGGTAGACGGTAATGAACATTTATCAGGGGCAGGAGGACAAGTAAGCTGTTTTTAAACGTAGGACAGAGTCGCCTTCGAATCTAAGCGACTTAACATGAATGTTTTTTATTTATATAGATTTTTGGCATTATGCCAAGCACTGGGGAAACTAAGGCCATTCAGCGCCGAAAAGGAAATTGACAGTGAAAGGTTTAAAAGGTGTAACAGGCGGAAAACCTCAAAGCAGTTGCACTGTGAAACAATTGTTAGGAGAGGGTGGACAGTAAGATGGAAGAAAGAAAATATGAACGGAGGCACAGTGAAAGGAGTGAAAGTACTTGCAGCTAGGGGCCGAAGGGACACTGCAAAGAACCTTGAGTAACGCCTACATTGCACCGAATGAGGTGCACTGACGGCAGTAACCCCCAACCTCCCTACGAAGGACGTGAGCCACTCACCATTACATGTATAAGAAACAAGAAGTACAACGAGCAAGACCCCGTGGCAGCACAAAAAATACTTTTTCCCTACTGTGCTGCCCATCATGTTTTCAGTCTGGGACGTCAAGTTGCCCCTCCCCCCAAAAGCCTCAAGTAGGCCCCCGCCCCCTACAAGCTCTAATAAGTAACAGCGTGTTTTCTTTTTAAATGTGCACTCTTAAATATATGAAATTTATCAGAAATATTACGTTTCTTGATCTTTATCTTTCTACTAGCTACCAGTGATGAAGAGATAAACAGTAGTGGGAGTATATAATTTTCGCTGAAATACCTTCACGTGGCTTCTAAAAACACAAAATAGCTCAAAATACAATTAAAATTTAAGAACCCAGCTGAATAGGCTCGCTTCGCTCGCCAAACAGTCTTTGCCCCCCCCCCCCCCCAACAAAAAATCTGAAATGATGCGTCATTTTCCAACGCATCTCTTGGTCTCTTGGCAGTCATCCATCACAGTGCAGCATCACAGTGCTTAACAGACCAAATTGTACTTATCCTAGCTGACTGAAAAACCACCGAGTATGGCCTTAAAGCAATGCCTACAGTGCGCCGCACGAGGTGCACTGACGGAACTATCCCCCCCCTCCCCCCCACAACCCTGCCCCACGGGGGAACGTCGTTCTTTTGAGAAAGGGAAGTATAACGGATTTAGGTTGTCACAATGGCATACTTTACACACAAAAAAAAATCTTAGGAATAAAATACCATGAATCTCTGAATTTAGAGGCTGAATACATTCTTTATATACGGTCTATAGTTCTCCGAAGTCCAGACATAATACGATTCAAGCGAATACATAACCCCACGCAAACATTATAACCACTGAAGGCAAAAGTGGTCGTTTGTATAATGAGTTTTCATTTTTAACACAGACTCCTTATGTCTACCTAGCGATTTCTCTCTCTCTCTCTCTCTCTCTCTCTCTCTCTCGGGTCATTAGTGGGATGATTCAACTTCATTGGGTTCATTGAACGATTTCCGATAAGAAAGTTTCAGGGAAAAAAGTTACAGAAAAGTCAATTTTGGCTAGGTAAGAAAAAGTCACAAGAAAAAAAAAAAAAGTTTCAACAGGTAAAAAAAAAAAGTTACAGAAAAGTCAATTTTGGCTAGGTAAGAAAGTCACAAAAAAAGAAGTTACTGAAGAAAGTCAATTTTGGCAAGGAAAGAAAGTCACAGCGGTATTTTGGCTAGGAAAGAAAGTCAATTTTGGCTAGGAAAGAAAAGTCACAGCAGGGAAAAAAAAAAATTCAATATTAGCTAAGAAAGAAGTCACAGCGGAAAAAGAAAAAAAAATCAATTTTGGTTTGGAAAGAAAGTCACAAAAAAGACTTTCATTCATAGTGAAAATTAAAGCAATCACAGTCAAACAAAAAATATTTTGGATCTTTCCCAAATAGTGAAAACCAAGGGCTCTCGGGAGTCGTTTTCTGGGAGTAATATTTCTTGGGGGATGTTATCTTCATGATATTTAGTCTTTTATGTCTAGCCTTTTATTTTTACTGTAATCGTCGACGAGATCGTACTAAACACGCCGCAAAGGTGGATACAGACTGAACGATACAAGGTTTTTCCATATTGCTTGAAACCTAAAATAAAAAAATAAAATTTATATGTATATACTATATTGCATGTATTATATATATATATATATATATATATATAATATATATATAATATATATACACACATATATATATATATATTCTATATATAATTTAGATATAATATATATATAAATACTATTATACGTATATATATGTATATATATATATATATATAATATAATATATATATATTAGATATATATACTAAGATATATACATGATATATATATATATATACATGTAAATATACAGTATATATACACATATATATACACATATATATATATATATATATATATATATATATATATATATTATATATAGCGAAGTTGAGGGGTGGGTTCTATTAATCCAGTAAACAGCAATTTGGTGTGAAGGGGAAGGACAATTCTTCATTCCTTTCAAAGTACTTTATTTAGCTGCTGACGTTTCAAGACGTTTAGTCCCATTTTCAAAGCTATATAATAAAAGAAACAGACATTAAAAAACAAACTCGGAAGAAAATAAAAGAATAAGTTTTTTACATACAATATAAAATCATAAGTACAGTAAAAAGGAAGCGAGTTGACCAAATGGTGCTGAGGGCACAGACCGAGTGACAGTTCGGGTCAGGTTCAGCTTCGACTTAACTCACGAGAGGTATAGAGGTGTTCAGGTGGTCTGAGTATTTAGTTGGGGGACAAGCTGTTTAATAAAAAGCTTTTAAAACCTGCCATTTTATTGATCACCGGCGATTAGTATTGTTTGTGGATGTGTTATAAACAACAATAGCTGCCGTTTTGATTTTGATTTATATATAGTTTTTGTAGAAAAATGTTATTTAATTTTATATTGATATTTTTGTATTAGCAGAATTAGTCAAAGTAAATTACTGAAATGTAATTGTGTTTTTTAATATATATATACATATATATATATACATATACATATATATACATATATACATAAATATATATATATATATATAATCGAAATGTAAATTACATTTCAGTAATTTACTTTGACTAATTCTGCTACTACAAAAATATAAATATAAACTTAAATAACTTTTCCTACAAAAACAATATATAAATCAAAATCAAAACGTATAGTTTAATATCTATATATATATAATATATCATAATATATATATATATAATATATATATTGATAGACAATATATGGAGTATAATATATATATATAAAATATATATATATATATATATATATATATATATATATATATAATATATTAAAAAATACAATTACATTTCAGTAATTTACTTTGACTAATTTTGCTAATACAAAAATATCGATATAAACTTAATACCTTTTCCTACAAAAACAATATTTAAATCAAAATCAAAACACATAGTTTCAAATTGTTTTAGTTACAAACTTGGAAATAGTGCTTGTATATCTACAAATATATATCCTTCGTGGTTCTAATTTATTTGTCAAAATAACAATACTAATAGTCGGTGATCAATAAAATGGCAGTTTTTAAATCGAAATTCGACTAACACCCGTATTTATGCACGAGCGCATTTGCTCGCCTGCCTGTTTCAGTAAGAAGCATCTCCTTGCTCGCTTTTCAATGTTCTGGTTCTCTCAATCTGCTGCAGGACATTCTATGACTTACGCATGCTCAGCTATACATAATTATAGTAATTCAACTACGCCTTATGTCAGCAAGACGGGCCTTTACCAAAATCCCCTTGGCCCATACGATCGTAAATGGGCATGCTTTACCTTGGTCTTACAGGTCTAGGTCTAAGACCTGCGGCTACGAGCGGTCATCGGGGAAACGACAGTAAATCCCCAAGCGTTTATACCACTCCTTTTAAAACCCTGCTTCGCACTTTGGTATTTTTTGTTTCGAAAAGCGTGTGTTGTGTACACACAACACACACGAGCGCGCATACACCCACTCAAATTCGCCCGCACGCCATATTCGTCCGAGTTTCATAAAACACATTCGTCATTCGTGATTTTGATGGCATTATACTTTCCTTTATCTTTTATTATAAAAATAATATCTGTATAATACGATATTACATATAAAGTCAATAGCACTAATAACTAATACAAAGCTATTTGTTAAAACTTTTTGTGTGTGTACTTCCGAAGTGTTAGTCTAGGCTCACGTTAGAATAGGCTGGATCAGTGATAATGGTATGCATATTACTTTATTAATTGCTGATTATCTGCCATTTCATTAGCTGGACTACGTTGCTCTCATGAACAACGTTCCTTCTTTATGGTAACAATATTCCAGCATCATCTATCACTTGTGAATATATGCCGTTTCTGGGTTTCCTTTGATGCCGCGATGGTCAAGCGAACTTCGAGGGCACATTTTGCATTGAAATTTATTAGCCTAGAGTTGCATATCACTTTTTTTGTCAGATGACGCTGTTTTAATACGTTCAAGATAGTGATAAAAAGATTCAGCATTGCAATTTTAATACCATGTCTCGTACAGGCTGAACTTACAGTGGAATTCCCGCAAAAGGTGACATGGCTGCATAAGCTAGGCTTATTCTGTTATCCTATATTCTTGTTATTTTCCATCTGTCCACCCGCCTGTGGTGTTTGCGTATGGTAACACTGCACCCCAGGCTTTAAGACTGGTTTACACCTACGCACTATTGTGGTGCGGTCTATTACAGCGTGGAACCGCAAGAAACCGCAATATAAACGCACCACCTCGTTGGCGATGACCGTTAAAAGCCGCACGACGCTGCCCGGATTTTAAATCCTTTCAAATTTCTGCGCGGCGTCTGGCGGCGTGATAAGTCGCATGAAGCCGTAAGCGGTATGGCGCGGCACCGCAACAAGAGGTAAGAACCCGCACGGTGTCGTGCCACACCGCACCACACCGCATGTGGTGCAACATCGTACCACCCGCAAGGGAGTGTTACGGTGTGATGTTACGGCGCCGTGCGGTGCCCTTACAACGGCGTCATACATGATTAATACATGGCGCACACATGTTGCGGGGCGTGCATGCAGCGTGTTACGGCGTCTCCCTATGTCAATTGGATGGAAGGTTGCAGCGCATTCTGGGGAGGATAAAAGGGGCCTGACTGACCACAGGGGCATCATTCACGGTCTGACTGCCTGTCAACCAGCCACTCTCTGACCCAGCCACTCTCGCCCAGCAACGCTCACCCAGCCACTCTTGCCCAGCGACGTGTAACTATGCCTCTGCGGAAGACCACCCCCAGGCCTACCCAGCAGTCCCAGCACACCCAGGACATCCAGCCTTCACAACAGGAGGAGACGTCTGAACACAAGGAAGAGCTGACCTTTGAGCCAACCATAACGCTTGTTGAATCCTAGGACATCACAGGCCCGAGTGGTATCGTAGTGCAGCCGAAGAAACGATACCACCCAGCAAGAAGGATATACAAGACTACCAGTTCACGCCAGAGGACAAGATCATCGTCGAATTCGTGAAGTCACACCCTACCTTGTACGACAAGCAGGACAGGCAATGGTCGAATCCGAGGAGGAAGGAGGAACTCTGGCGTGAACTGGCAGCGAACTTCATCGATTGCACCTTCCAGCAAGTTCGGAAGTTCTTCGAGAAGATAGAGAAAAGGGAATACAAGCGCGGGTTGGCTGCACACAACAGGACAGCATGGGAGGAGGAGGTGAGGACTACGTGGGCATTCTTGGGAAGTCACATCGCCCACGAACCCACAGTAGCAAGCGATCGGCTCTCACTGTATCATCACACAGAACCGACGCAGACTATTCCTCTAATGACATGTCGGGCCTATCAGCAGCTTCGATCCAGCGGAGGAGGCGGCTGAAGCAGAAGAGACCAACGAACTTGCCAGAGGACCGACAGCTATCCGCCGACATAGTTGACTCTACAGAAGGACGGCAGACTCAACTGACCCAGATTATGACAAGCATAAACACACTGATGCCACAAGCGCAGGACAGTACGCATCGTGATATCACCGTGTTCGTCTAGTACTTGACTCTACACTTGGAGTACGTGCCTCGACGATACCAGAAGCCGTTCTTCGCGCAAGTCATCAGGCTATGTCACAGTTTGGAGGGACCCGAGTAAGAGGATGCCATGACGAGAGGCCATGGCTTGTGGGGGTTGTTCCCACTGGATGCCCCCACGAGTTGATAAAGAAACGCAGACCAAACCTGGAACTTCGACAGCTTCTGCAGTGCAACCGGTTCAGGGATCACCACACCAGTGGTTCGCGTCTCAACCCCAACCTGTGTTCTTTTATGATCCCCACCCTCAACAGCAGCAGGTATCTCATCAGATGTACTCGACACAGCGACACAGTGACGGGTAGCGACACCGTCATTCTTACCCAGTGGACGTTCGACACCACTGAACTTCTCCCCTCGACCTCCTACTTCTTCGCCGTCGCCGTTGGTCAACAGTCTCTTGGGAGACTTGGGGCCCCCTACCCCTGGTGCCAGTATTTCGACACCGAAACCTACTGCCGCAGAGGATCCACCCACCTACGACTTGACCATCTCCCCAGGTGACAAGGAGGACATTGACCCCGAATCAATGGAGTGAGAGTCAACAATTTGTAAATAAATAAATAGAATGTTATTTTTTTAATAATAAATTGTATTTTAGTTATTTCCTTAATATTCAATGATTTGTTAAGTTTTATAAGTCATAATTTTTCTTTTTGTAATAAATATGTTGAAATACTGACTTGCATTTACATTTTCCTTATTGATGCTTAATTTATGTCATGACAATATATATATGATTGGATTGGGTGAAATGAAATTGAATAAGAAAAAGCATGGCCATAAAGAATAATAACATGAAGTATAACAGGAAATATGAAATGAATTATAGGTGAAATATGAAATATGAAATGAATAAAACTCGGAAAATAACTAACTATAAAATGCAATTGAATAATGAAAGAGCATAGCCATAAAGAATAATAACATGAAGAAATATAACAGGAAATCTTAACATGAAATAAGATATATGAAATAAATAGAACTCGGAAAATGACAAACTATAAAATGAAGTGCAACATGAAATAAACATGGTCATAAAATATAATAACATACAAGGTACAGAACAATAATATAATATTGAGAACATGATCAAATGAACATGAACACATACAAATATGATAATGAAACAGTAATTAACATTGACTGGACATAGTTATTAACAGGGGAACAATGAAAAATCAGTAACATACTAAAGACATATTGACCTCAGTTGATAATATATGATATTTGCAGCTGAAAATGTTATGGTATAAACAAAGTCCCAATTTCATTTTCTTACATTCTATGATTTTCATGTTCACTTTCTTATATTCTATGCTTTTCATGTTCATTTTCCTACATTCTATGCCTTTCATGTTCATTTTCCTACATGCTATGCTTTTCATGTTTTTCATACTTTCTATGCTTTTCATATTCATTTTCTTATATTCTATGCTTTTCATGTTCAATTTTTTATATTCTATGCTTTCATGTAAAATTTCTTATATTCTATGCATGTTAATTTTCTTACTTTCTATGCTTTTCATGTTCATTTTCTTTTATTCTATGCTTTTCATGTTCATTTTCTTACCTTCTATTCTTTTCATGTTTGTTTAGTATGCTTTTCATGCTTGTATAGTATAAGTATTTTTGTTATGTCCATCATTTGCTTCTCATTTGTCTCATTATTATGAATTATGTTATTATTACTTTCAGCTAATTATTTTCTAACATCATTTTTTATATGTACCATTCATCATTCCAATATTCTTTATTATATTAATGCTGTTATTAGGACAATAAAAAAGTATGGGAGTATAAAACAATGAGAAATACATCATGATCTTTATTTACAATTATGTACATTTGTTTGGTTAAGTTTTATTACAGAGTTCTTTGCTCGTCAGTAGCTGGTCGTCCTCGAGGAAACACCATTCGCTCTTGCCATTCCACTGCGCCTGCATCCGATGAGTAGTACTGGGCCAGGTAATCTCTGACGGCCTTTGCTCGACGTGTGTAGTTTGGTCCCCTTCTTGCCATGAGTCGTTCCATGAGGTTCAGCGACTCCTCCCTCCAAGTACCTGCTACGACGTTATGGCGTTAGTCCTCATAGTCGACGTCAGTGCCAGCAAGTGGGTAGCGTTGCAGTGCCAGGTTGTGCATGACACATGCGCACAAAGTTATCTTCTTGCACACCTGTACATCCTGTTGCATCGTCGTCCCGAAGATTCGCCATCTCATCTGCAGCAGGTCGAATGCATTTTCCACCACACGACGAGCGTGAGATAATTTGTTGCTGTTCGTTCGGTGGGATCTTGTGATCAGTGGGAGTAGGGCTTCATCAACCACGGATTGAGAGTGAAGGCATCTCAGCAACTATGTGGAAGGGGATGGGTTCGTCGTCGTTGGGCAGATTTCTGTCTTGTGGGAGTCCTGCTCAGTTGTTTCCGATGGCCCTGGCCAGGTTGCAGTCCTGCCAGGTTCCTCCATTCCCAGCAACTCCTTCTGCACTGACGTCGACGAACAGGAACCTGTACTTTGCATCGGAGAGGGCCATGAGGACGATGTTGTAGAGCTTCTTGTAATTGAAATACAGTGATCCTCCACCTTTGGGTTTCTTAATCGCGACATGCTTCCCATCCAGGGCTCCCACACAATTGAAGTAGTTCCACTTTAAGGCGAATCGTTTTGCTGCGTCATTCCATTCTTCTGGTGTCTTGGGGGACTTCATCACTTCTGGTTTGTAGTGTTGATAATGGCTTGGCAGACTAATGGGATAAATCAGCATATAGAACTCTTGGAGACTGAAGCTGTATTGGAACCTTGTATAGTAGTTTCCACTTGCCAGGTGGCGGAGAGTGACTGCCAACTTGAGTCCCACCTCTTGTGCAAGCCGCATTTTCGTGTCCTTCTTCAACATGGGCGTCAGCCTTTCGACCATCTCCTCGAACAATTCAGGGTAGATGGGTAGAAAGTTCTTGTGTCCTTTGCAGTCCTCCTTGTTCAGTGTTCTTGTACTAGCTGGCCGTAGTCCCCCATGTAGTTGTCGCCGTGTCAGCCACTCCCGAGCCAAAATCTGCCCTGCCCTGCCATCCTTTCTGCGTGGTGCAGGTGGCTGTGGCACTGCAGTACGTCTTCTCAACCCGTCGATGACCTGGACTGCACAGAGACACAGGACAGCTACCAAAAATCTCTGTGTCTCCTGGGGTGAGAGGATGTTGAAGTCCCTATTGCATGCTGGGTGGGCGTATAATGAAGGATGTGCTTGGCAGGCCTCTATATACATATACCCAAGGTTCATATCTGGCACGGTGCATGTGCAACAATCATGCACCGTTCCACGTCGTGTGTCGCGCAGTGCGCGCACTCCGCAACAACGCCGCAAGTCACCCGCAACACACCGCTACACGGGGTAACAAAGCTGCAAGAGCACGTGCCCTGGCACAGCAACAACGACCATAAAACCGCATCAACGCCGTAACTCTCTGCTAGACACCGCAAGATTACGCCGTAACATGCCTGTAACACACCGGATGGGTCCACGCCACGCCGTCCAATAACAGTAATTTTATCTCCCCTCCACGTCAATTTTCATGAGTTTTCTTGCGGTCCCACGCCGTAACAGCCCGCAACACAAAAGTGAGTAGGTGTAAACCTACCTTTAGATAGTTGCGCTATGTGTAAGGTGTTAAGTTTTAGGTAAATAAAAGGATATCTGGGTGTACATTTGCAACTGGAAGGTTTTAATAATTTACTGTATGCGAATTACACAGTTAATATTCGAAATAGAGTATTCCTATTATTGTTGAATGTAAGCTGAATGTAACTATCTAAAGCCCGGGATGCAGTGTTACCATACGCAAACACCACTGGGGGGTGGACAGATGGAAAAAAAACGAGTATAAGTAGCTCCCTGTCAGCACTAGAAATTGATAGACTAGTATATAATGGGACAACAGGATTGCTTTTGTACAGATTTCTTACTACAGTTGACTCCTAAAGTAGGTGATTGAAATATCTCATATCTAAATAGTCATCTGGAACACCGGCTGCCATTTATACCCATCTATAAAAACCTGACAACATGATTCAGACTTAAAGAGTAAGAATAGAGAGAATCTACCAACGTTCTACCACTAATCCCACGTTCCCTTAAGTGCCAAGGATGGCACATTTCACACACTACCAGAGCATGACATGAAAAAGGCAAATTCGTCGAGCCAACTGGCTCCACTTATCACAAAGCTTCGACTTGAGCACGTACTTGTTCACGAAGCTCTAAAATCACTTACATTCGTTCAGGATTGGGTTTCAATACCTATGAGAGCAAGGACCCCCTCCACCCTACATATGTAACATATGATGCACGAGTGCATTCAACAAATATCTAAGCAGTCCCATCGACTCATGGAAAGCAAATAGAACGAAGCCCACGGTAAATGGATGGATGGCATGTTTGTATTTCTGGTATACCATCACGATTTCATCTTCCGAGTAATTGTTAGACTCAAGTGACACCAGAGCCTGAAAACACGATCGCTGAACTTTGAAGGGAATAGTAAGTTCTAACTATCTAATTAAAGAGCCGAGTAACTTAGCAACCAGCAAGTTTGACATTCATGTTCTCTCATTTCAGAAAATGATAAATATACGGTCATGAAGATCTTAGGACTTCTCCACCAGAGGCCCCGCACCAAGCCTCTTACGCTCGTTAACGCCTCATTAGGCCTACCATGCTCAGGTTATACTGCGGCAAGAGATTCTCATCGACTTTCGGCAAAATAACGCGATACGAAACTGATGTCCCTTTAAAAAAAAAATCTGAAGTTTTCGTTCAAGATCTGGGTGAAGTGAGAACAGAGATGGTTTAGTTTATTTGGTGTTTTTACGTTGCATGGAACCAGTGGTTATTCAGCAACGGGACCAACGGCTTTACGTGACTTCCGAACCACGTCGAGAGTGAAGTTCTATCACCAGAAATACACTCTCTCACTCATCAATGGAATGGCCGAGAATCGAACCCGCGACCACCAAAGTGGTACGCAACCACCATACCAACCACGCCACTGAGGCGCTCTATGAGTTGAGCTGGCGTTTCGCTTTTGACACCTAATAAAATAATGAATTAGTTAGTATTACCTACCAGCAGGTACACGCAAGCGTAACCCGAGTTTAAAGAATGACACTGTCTTATAGGATGACAAGCTAAATTTTTTTTGTTTAAAGTTAATCTAGATTAGTCTGCTTACATGAATTGTGTTTTTCAAGTTAGTACTCAGTTACGTCTCTGCTGGTTGAGGTCCAGACCAAGCCTCATATATATGTTACATTAAGACTATGAACCCAGGGATTCGAAATCCATGGCACTTCCAGATAATTCCTGGAATGACCAATTCGCTTAGGGGTATTTGATCCCCAAGTGAATAGTACTAAACACGGCGAAGCACATTAAATTTTGATCTCGAGGGCCTAGTACTAAACTAAAAACAGTTTCGCCGTCCTTAGTACTAGCCCCTTGATGATGTGTTCTTAAGTGAATTGGAGATCTCACAAATTCCCAGAAAATTTCATGGATTTCACGAAATCCCTGGTTTCACAAACTTACTGTAACATAACAGGATATCCGATATACCCCTTTACATCTTACTTCACTTACGGCGAAGGTTCCTCATAGCATAAGGCCACCTTAAATCTAAACCATTGAGCATCAGCATGCATGCTCTATTGACGTGCAAGCTGTCAGACTCATAAGTATTATTTTTTCTTTAGTATAGTATTATTTTTTTTATTTACAAATAAAACATTTTTCTGACCAGTTAGCATTTTCAGTTCATATTTACAGATTTCTGTTCATTTTTTAGACTTGTTTTAAACTGTTACTGGCACTTTCAGCTTAGTATGTGTTCCCTTTGTGAACTATAGTAAAACCAGCAACCTGGACTTGTATGATCTTACAGACTGCTCGAGCACTGTGACGTGAGAGTTGGCATCACGATTTCAAGCCTCTGCCCCTAACGGTAGAATGGTTTGAAAAGTTGTAGCAACGAGGAAAACTTACCTTTGCATAACTAAGCTGAATGGATGACCAGCGGGTAAAACCAACGTATGTATTACTACTACGAAAATTTTAACTGAACCGGAGATTTAACACTCGTAATGACGAACGTACTCTACAGCAAACTAAAATATAAACTGGATAGATTTGTAGTGAGAAACAAATCTTTTAAAACATAAGGCAGAATACCAAGAGCCTTTTATAGTTATGAGCTTGATATTTTCTTGTACTCCGCGGAGTTCGGAGTGACGAAGGATCAGGCGAATAACCTCAAGTGCGCATTCTGACCATTGAAGGCAAAAGCGCCTCGTTTACGTAATGAGTTGTCATTTTTTATAAGGACCCCTAAGTCTTCTTTAACCGTTTCTCTCTCTCTCTCTCTCTCTCTCTCTCTCTCTCTCTCTCTGCGCGTGGGGTGGTCATTCATTGGTCATTCAGTAAGGGAGATTGAACGTCATTGAATACAAGTCTGAATTTTGCTTTTGCTTGACCCTGATTTAAGGAAATATCTTGTAAATCGATTTCGGTTGAACGATGAAAGACTATTCTTGGAACTTTAAAATATACGAAAGAGAAAAATAAAGTTTTAAGGGCATCCTGTCCTGTAGAACCTGTTGGTTAAAACTAGACTAAGCATAGCCAAAGGCTGCCTGCAAAGCCTAATGCTCGGAGCCAGTCATTACACAAAAAGTATGGTACGGAAACGGTCTAGAAAGTTCTATCTAGGCATTGGGTATCGGCACGGTCAAGGGCCTAGACTCTAGGCCGTGGGTACGTTGGGGAAAACACGCAAATCTGGCCGTAGTTCCTCAGTGCCACCTTTCGTAAACTGTTCCTTTCCAACTAAAATCGAACGCGGGTATTTTTCAGTTTTGGCAAAAAATTGGTGTTGTACACTATTCCTGCAGACACTGTCTCAAAAAGCATGCGCCTACATGCCAGCATAGCGCACAGTTTCCGTTATGCTTTTCATAAATACACATTCGTTATTAGATGCCATACACTTGTCAGAGGTATGGAAACTTGAAGTAACGTAAAACATGCCATGCAAACATTCAAGAACTGAACATGGATGTTGCCATAACTAACTGACTAATAAACATATTACTTTGAATCTGATTTTACTAGTTAATGTTAGCCAAGCTAAGTAGGCCCCATATGCAACAAAAAAGCATAGGTATGTTGACATACACCTTGAGTATTGGACAAAACCACGTTCCATCGTTCAACTGTTTAATATAGTTAAAACTCAGTGTGACCTAGGTCTAAAAGTATTCTTTAGACCTATCTAGGAATGCGCAAAGTCTAGGGACAGGTCACGGCCTCTCAGATTACGTTAGGGTCAAAATGACTTCATCATATCATTACGGACTTGGGCAATTCATTGGTTGGGATAGGTTGCTGTTGGGAGCTACACAATTTATTCTATATGGTAATACATACATACATACATACATGACTATTCCCATCAATGTCACTGCAATATAGGATTCTACGGTTAACCTTTGATGTTACGATCGTCAGTATTGTCGACAATGGGGTATTTTTCAACAAAACTATTAATAGCTTTTATTTTAAGTTATTTTTATGGTACTCATAACCAATACGAATTCTGCCTTGCAACGTTTTAACCACAAACGTACCTAATGTGTGCACGGTGGCGGTCCCGCTGTCCTGTTTACTGCTTCATTAACTTTACGTATCTCCTTCTCTGTCCTGGGATTTGAGAAACTAGTGGCTCAAAGCAAAACTTTCAAGAGTATATTAAATATCTCACTGTAGCAAACTCAATTATGTTTTTAATCTTTCGTTGCATGAAACTGAAACATCTTTCAAAGTGTTTGGTAGCTGGTTGTATTTTCCCGGAATAGCAACCAAGAGACTTATCCCATCTTACTTTCCACCTTCTCCTAACAATTGTTTCAATTTTCTATTCAGCGCTGAATGACCTCGTAAGTCCCAGCTCCTGATCATTGGCCTAAATTGTACATTCTATTCTATTTTAAATTTGTATTTTTGGTCTGCCGTCGTATATCAGTTTTCATATATCTCCTTCAACTCCAGTCAAGTTCGACATTCACATTCTCTTATTTTCAGAACATCCATTAAATCTAACTCAAGTCTCGTACTGTCATGCTCAAACATTTGTGGTTAGGTTAATATATTTCCTTATTACTTTTTAATTACGGTCCTGGAGGTATTGTTCGTCTCTCTCTCTCTCTCTCTCTCTCTCTCTCTCTCTCTCTCTCTCTCTCTCTCTGCGATTACCAAGCGCAGTTTTCAAGTTTACATCCTGGTGCAACCTTAGTTAACTAAAGCACAGACCTAGTTAGACATTTAATCATAATACGCTATCACTATAACGACTGCAACTTTTTTTTCATTGTTTATGCAGTATTTTTCCAATGTCACCACTGCATCCCTATTTATTTCCATTTCTTGTTCAAATTACAATACTTTTAGTGGCTGAAACGTAGCTTCAAAACGCTGACCAGGCTACAGAGGCTACAGTTGATAAAGCAAGATTTTAAAGATAGTACTGTACTGGTATGATTATTGCTCCCAATAACAAGATTTTACAGCTAGTGATATTATTATTGCACTGCATAGGCTGGTTTTTCATCAGACGAAAATCCTCCATTATGAGTCGTAAATTTGTAACATGCAAGTAATTTGAACCATAGAATAGAAAGCTATCTCGTCCTCCCAACATAGTTTTACCCTTTCTACCAGTGGAAAGATCAGTTTTCTGCATATAATTCCTAAAAATTAACAGCTGTCATATAATCTGCGGGTAAACGTCTATATACAATTTCGTTGGACCGCACAACGTCCATGCTAAAAAATGAAAATTTTGAAATTAAAATGTAAAAAAAATAGAAAAAAAATTCTAAAATTAAAACACCTACAAAGCTTAAATCCTTCACTTCATTTTCTAAGTAAGATCAGTAGCTTTGTTTGTTTTTAAGGTGCTTTTACGTTGCATGGAACCACTGGTTATTCAGCAACGGGACCAACGTCAACCACACCCTCCCTACATAACCAGGGAACGAATTCAAATTCTATCTCGAACGCCTCCCATGTTAGCATTTATTTCACCATAAAACTTGACAGCTAGACATTCAAACCACACTTTTTATTAACTTGTCTCGATCCATACAACCAAGGTATTACTGTCAAATGTTACGGGGCCAGCTAATTAGTTCCAACTTCCTATTGCCCTTCAAGTATAGTTTCTTGAACCGGTTTCACAGGCGAGCCAAGATTAGTCAAAATAATCTACGTCATATATTTTTTTGCAATAAATGTAGTAGACCAAGGCTCCGATTACTTCAACCAAAATTATAAACATCATCCATTTCTGCCAAAGGACGAATTAAGTTCATTATTGTAGCCAGATTAGCCATAGAAACCGCACAAACTTAGTCACCAGGTATCGGACTCTGAAAAATCAGTAGACCTTAGCTTAATCAGAACTTGGATAGGAGTTTCAGGGGGATGTTAGAGTGATTATTTTAACTCTAACATCCCAAAAACAACTGCTAGTTCTAAACATGGTAAGGTTGAGTTTTAAAATGTTACAAAGTGAAACGAGGCATTGGGCAAGTAAGGATCTAGTGACCTAGATTATGCTGGGGTGGGGATTCAGGGAGAACTCACAACTAGGTAAGGATCTGACATTATGAGTTAAGCTTGATTAACGGGGGCTCCGTTAGATCACAGCCTATTCAGTACTACTTTAGTACTTTAAACTATAGCTCGAGGCTGGAGTTATGTTGTGATCTTCAGTCACCTAAACATGTGTGGCATGAAAGTCATGCTCATAGAGTTTGGAAATTTAGCATTACCAAATAAACGTTGTTACATGTTCTGAATTTTTCTAAGATGTTTGCTCATAAAACTGTCACTGAAGTGGAGTGAAAGCTCCCTTTTGGATTTGTTTTGTACACATGCATTGTGGCTATAGATTTATTAAGCTCCTGTTTACACATGGAACCGTGAGTGCAGGGTGGAATGCTGAAAAGAGGCCATTGGATTTTGGAAATAAGACAGCTTGAAAAACCCAGCTTTAGTTTGGTGTCAAGGACCTATTGGTTCAGTTGTGTTCTTCTTGCTCCATGATTATTTAAATTTCATCACAAACTTCCTTACTGAATTTTGTCCTCACACAGATGCTCGTTTACCCTCAGGAAATTGTTTTAATACTTAATTCTTTGCAGGTCCTTAAGTTTAGGAAAGAATGGCACTTACGGCATTCTATAGTGCTATGTCAAAGGTTCTCACTTTCCATCCTGGAAGTTTTATTTTATTTGTGATCCACTGCTAAACCTATCTGACACCCAGCAGAAACTCAACATCGCGGGAAGATCCTGACCATTCTGGAGATGGCAGTCCTATTGGTAGTCTACCTCAGATTAAGGTAGGTACATTTATGGACTATCTTTAAACTACCATGGCCTAAGGCAAGGCCTGGGTGTCCTTGGTTAAGTGTGGTGGGTAGCAAACTCAACAGTGGCCTTCATTAGATTAGGTTGTGGATCTAGTGGTAAACTAGGAACTGGTGCTCTAGAATAAGTTAGGCGAGGTTGGAAAGCTTGGCCCCCATATAGTCCAGTTAAGCATGCAGCCCCCTACAGTAGGCTAGGTAGGAGATCTAGGTAACCAACCTGGGATCCTAGGTTAGATTTGGTTAAAACAATACCTGTATTTTACAAATTTTTTGGTATAATTCCTTATTTGTAAATGAAACGAAATGTCAAATGTTCAAAAACCAAATAAAAATAATAATGGATTGAACTAAATTATAACCTCTACCAGAGCACCGTTAGGCAAGGACCCCGCATCCTAGGATGGATGTGGTTGATAGGGCCACAATCATATTAGAGTTAACTGTCCTACTTCTTGGGGATCCAAAGAGTGCAAAGGCCCCTGGCCAGGTGAGTACCCAGTGTCCTATAATTTAGGTTAGGTAAGGGGTCGAGTGGTGCCAAGCACTAAACTAGGCAAATACCTGGTGCCACTGGTTAGTCAGAATACATATATACCTAGATTTCACTAGTACAGAAGTTTCCCCCAAACACTGGCATCCCATTGTGGCGGCCCCACCCCCTCCACTGGGACCTCATAATGGTAGGATGTAAATGGGTTTCCAGGATCTCAAACTACTATTTTGTTATATCAAAGGTCCAAAACAAACACTGAAACAACCTCTAAAAAACTATCATGGTTCAAGGGAAAAACTTACCATGATATTATCAATGACCCATAGCTCAACAAATAAAAACTTCCTTAATCTACAGAAAACTACACTCTCAAAAAATTTACTTTACCTTTCAGTTCGTCAGTCTTCACAGCCGATACATGCACCAACCTCTGTAACATAGGAAAACGTACAGCAAACCAGTCATTAAACAGAAAAAACTCAATCGTGCCGTCTGGAAGGTACAGACTTCTCTGGCGTAATATTGTCTTCATTATCATAATGGTGCATATATTGTACATCGGGTATTTGTGAGATATTATTCTTCTGCCACTTAACAAAACTTCGGAAATTATCAAATGGCATTCACTCGATGAGCGGAAATACACAGAGAAAATAACTTTGTCCACATAGCTCGAGACGAAGAGCAGTTACAGTATTGGACTACGGTATTTCTACAGAAGTAGTCCGCACGGACTACAAGGAACGTAACCGCGGATACGACATCCACTAGAGATTGGGGGGTCCAATGTATGTCGCCGTGTTTAGTACTGGCCCATGGGGAGTTAATTACAGTCGTCCGAATAAATATTACTTAAAATTCTTGTTCAGTAGGTAAAACTGCATAGAAAAACCGCAACTGCCATAGTCTAGGCCGCCGCGGATAAGTACCCTAGATCTACTTAGCTTTCCCGGGAGTACAACTGTGGTCTGCCTTCGTATGATTTTTTTCCCAAACCCGTTACCGAATCATGCCGATAGGCTTAGCGAAGCAAAGTTGAATAAAAAATATATATATTTGTTATTCTTTCGTTACTGTCAGTCTCGGTATTCAAGTTCAATATTATCTAAAAACATTGTAGAATTGAAATGAATTGAATATAGAATTTAGGCCAAAGGCCAAGCAGAGGGGCCTATGAGTTCGCTGGTTTTCATTTCATTCTGCCAAATATTCCCTTCTTGGAAATAAAGTTAAATTTCGTAGTTTCTTTAGCTCACCTTTCGAAAAAAGTTACCTAGCGTTCCCTCTCAATGTATAAACGAGTATACTTACCTCTGACTGCAACTAACTTGGAATATTCCTCACAACAGAGTTCTGAAGGCTCCTGCTTCCATCCAGCTGTCGACGACTACTTTCTGTTGCAGCTTTCTGAGCACTGGTTCTCGAGCTCCTTTCATTTGTATTCCCGAAAATCTATAACTGTCAAGTGTCTACGAGGCTCCTCAAAAACGACGTAAAGATATTAATGAATGAATGGTGAGATATGAATGTTGGTAACAGCAAATTATTCTGTTTGCCTTTCTTTTTAAAGATTCTCTTTCAGAGTGAAATAAGCCTCACCTTATCGCGTTCTTATTTGACAGTAACGAGGTTTTTCTACTCTAATTCCTCCCTCACTGTGTCACCATCTCTTTTTTGTGTTCATTGCGAACTAATTTTTTCAGACAAATAAGCGTCACTCACCTTGCATTTAGCATAAAACCCAGGTTCTCTGTCACTAACTACTGAAACCTCTCCACCCATTCATTTTTGTTATCTTTATAGTAAAAAAAGTTTGACTGTCTTCACTGATGTAACAGCTTTGTCACCCTTCATTCAGAATGTGGCCTGGTACTGCACTCTTCACTCCTTACTGAGAATGAAACCAGTTTTAGAATGGTTTCTCTCTCCGAATTACATTGCCAACTCAACTCTGTATGAAACCAATATCACTCTCTGAATTCTCATTACTAGTAAAACCAGTTTCACAGTCTCATAATCATTCATTCGCAGCGAAACCAGTTTTGTCTTCGTTTATCACCCATTACGAAACCAGTTTCCATCTCGAATTCTCCTCCACGGCGAAAACAGTTTCCCTTTCTGCTCACCCATTCACACTTCAACCGATTTACATATACGCTTTCTCACCCAAAATGAGACTTCTCCGCTCTCCCATTCTTCACCCAGTGTGCTACTGGTTTTAGTCTTTCAGCCTACGCTCAGAGTACGATACAACCTGTCTTTAAAGGACCTTGATCGAATTTACTTCAAAAGAATGTCAGTTGGAATGTCTTAGATAAGTTTTAAAAGTGTATCCTGCAAAGACTTCATTATTTTTGGGAAATGAAAACATAGACTTATACATTGCTTCTAATTGAGGAAATCCAAGATGAATTATCAACGTGGGAAAAGGCAGTTTGGCCTGCAGACCTAAAATTAACGTAGAAAAAAGTCAAATTAATTCGTCATCTTTTGTAACTGGCAAATTAAACTTAATGGCAGTGTCGCACAAGAACGTTTTCAGACACCTTCATGTGTCTAGTCGCTACACTGTGCGGTAAGTAGCCAACAATGGCTGCAAATTAGCGGTCTTGAATGTTGGCTTTCGTATAACAATGCAGCTTCAGTTCTTAGACCTATGTAATTGCTCCTGTGACACCATGACTTTAATTTTGCTCCAGCACAAGTGCTCGAATGACACGTGCCATCAATTTTGCATAAGTGCAAGAAAATTTCTGCTCCCTGAAGCAAACGTTGATGGTAAGAAGCATATTCATAGTTTACACAAACAAGCTCGTGCGAAACCACCACTATATAAGGAAAAGGCTCACTTAAAAACCCTTAAAAACATTCCCGTGTTATCAAACTATAAGGTGGAATGCAAAACACGACACAGATTCCTAGTTCTCTAACTTACGCGCTTTATTACTTGAATGATGCATAGCACTGTGTACAAAACGCACCATTTGCACTCTGTGGTCAATGTAAAGGAAACAAAAGTTTGAAAAAGGTGTCCCTCAAGAGATATCTCTTGATAAGTTTGATTAAATGTACTTTTATCAGTTTTCATACATAAATTAATAGGCTAATCGTACGGTAGGTGTGTGTGGTAGGTGTCCTAACCTCGGAGTTTTGGTACTATGTTTGCCCCACAGGATTCGTTTAAGAATCACTATTGAATGAACGAGGCAGTAACTGCTCTTTGACTCGTTTTCTTTGAAGCATCTCCCCCCCCCATCCCCTTAGCCCCCCAACCCCAGACCCCCCTCCTTAGAGTAAACGATTAATGGAGTAAAATGAAAGTGGCTGCTGTTCTATTTTTGGGGAAACGGTTTAGTGATGAAATTACTGTCGTTATAAATAGACAGGTAAACAATATATGGAATTGGAACATTAGAAGAATCCCTCCACAAACGAGGTTTCAAATCAGGATGCGGTGAGAGAGAGAGAGAGAGAGAGAGAGAGAGAGAAGAGAGGGGGGGGGTGGGGGGGGGGGGGGGGGGGGGGGGGGGGGGGGGGGGGGGGGGGGGGGGGAGAGGGGGGGGGGAGAGACAAGGAAAGATAACGCGAAATCAGCGGAAATTTAAAAAGCCGAGACCACCGAGTGAGTTACATCATCAGTGATAATTACGAATAAAAATGGTTAGTGTTTTACATTAAGAACGATGAATGTTCTACATACGATGAATGTATTCCAATGTGGGAATTATGACATGTTACATTTATTAGAATATAAATATATCAACGACTTACTACGATCTTAGAAATATAATAAATCCATTCATTATTAATACCTTTTTATGTTAAACAATTTCCGCTCTTCTCCATAAGACAATTCATCATTCAATATGTTTAATACACGTAAGTCGTTGATATATATTATTCTCATAAATGTAAAATGTTCATATATCATGCGAAGTATTCGTTTTCATTGTATGCGGTACACCTATAAATTTTATACATAAAACATTCTTCACTCTTATATGTAAATCTTATATAATATTCATACATAAAATATTTGTCATTCTTATGTGCGTGTATATATATATATATATATATATATATATATATATATATATACATATATATATATATATACACGCACATAAGAATGACAAATATTTTATGTATGAATATTATATAAGATTTACATATAAGAGTGAAGAATGTTTTATGTATAAAATTTATAGGTGTACCGCATACAATGAAAACGAATACTTCGCATGATATATGAACATTTTACATTTATGAGAATAATAAATATATCAACGACTTACGTGTATTAAACATATTGAATGATGAATGTCTTATGGAGAAGAGCGGAAATTGTTTAACATAAAAAGGTATATAATGAATGTATTTATTATATTTCTAAGATCGTAGAATGACATACACGCAAGAATTGAATAATTGTACACGTAAAAATGACGGTTCTTTAACACGTCAGAACGACATATTTTTACATACAGGGTGTCCATAAAGTCCCAGTACCATTACGATAAATAAATGTTTGTAATGGTACTGGGATTTTATGGACATCCTGTATAATGGTGACAAATCTTTAACAAGTAAAAAATGGTGAAAAGACGAATGTCTGTCGTCACGTACGAGTGGTTGGTTGCTTTGCGCATTTCCTAAAATGCTGTTCGTCACGACATAAAAGTCAGGAAATCAGAAGTTATACATTATGAATACTGTACATACATACGTACGTACGCATCCTGGCGTGTACACTTGCCCGTACGCAACCTCGCGTGTATGTATCTTAGTGCTCGGCATTCAAGCATATAATCTTGAAGGGTTGTCTCGTCTAATGCAAAATAAAGGGAGAATGGTGAAGCATCAAGTAGGAAAATAAAAATGCAAATCGGGCTCTTGATTTACGAGACAAACTGGTATCAGCTGATCTGCTGTCACAAAGATGATGACAACTCCATCTGTCGGCAAGACGGGTCTCGCGGAAAAAAAAAAAACACACACACACACACAAAACAAACAAATAAAAGAGCAGAAGGAAGACAGCTAAAGGTAAGAGGAAGGAGGGAGGTATTGTATAGCACAGGGACTGTTAAGGAAAGTCAAGAAAAAGCGGGTAAACGATAAAGGAAAAAGAGAAGAGCGAAGGGAATATAGTAAAGTGTAGGCCAAAGGCGAAGCACTGGAACCATATGAGGTCATTCAGCGCTGGAAAGGAAATTGAGAGCAGGTAGGTTTGAAAGGTGTAACAGAAGGAAAACCTCAAAGCAGTTGCACTTTGAAATAAATGTTAGGAGAGAATGGATAAGCAAGATGGAAGAGAATATGAATGGAGGTACAGTAAAATGAAATGAAAGGGATTGCAAACAGAGGCCGTAGGGACGCTGCAACGAACCTTGAAAGTAGGAAAAGGAGATGTCATTCACACAAAAGGAATAAATGTTCAGAGCAAAAGAACAGAAATATCTCCACACTGACGAGAGGCCATGATCCTTCCAGACTGTTTGTGCTCCTGAATATAATTTGTTCCCCAATGAGTGATTCTTTTTTTTTTTTTTTGGCAAGTTTTAAAGATCGATAATTATCTGTTATCATCAGAATTACAATAAAGTTCTGGCTACAAATACATGCATGGCATTACGACATAAATTGACATGCCCACATACATACGTACATTATATATATACATGTATATATATATAAAAAAAAAAAAAATATATATATATATATATATATATATATATATCAACAACTCATATATCTATATATATATATATATATATATATATATATATATGTGTGTGTGTGTGTGTGTGTGTGTGTGTGGAGCTTCACTGTACGTCCTGATTTCTTGGTTCCTAGGTTCGCGCCCGGGAGCCGACGACATTATTATCAACTGAAAATTCCCCTTCAGTTAACATATATGAAAATATACCAATCCTGAGGTAGAGCGAATTAGATATTAAAGGGCATTTGTAGCTTAATGCGTATATAGGAAACACGGTGATGTGACCAAACTCATACATTCACAGCATATTTATACATATGACAATTACCAACGTAATGTCACTCAGTGTGCAAAGGTGCTTAGAAACCGAGTCCTATTTTGGTATCTACGGATAAAACTCAAGACATCTCAGATTTTAAATAGTACAAATAATCAAGTGTAGTCTCGAAACTTGACGATTTATAAAGATATTACACATGCCTCACAAATATAGAGATAAACTCCTCAAGATTTCTTGGTTCAGAGCAACGACTTTAATCTGTCAGATTTTATACGTAAGGTTTAATATTGAATATCCTTAAACTCAATATTGGTTTTTATTGTTACATGAGATTAAATCACTGTTGTTCCAAAAAAATTAAATAAATATAACTACATTGTACTGCTGTACAAACTACTGTAGCACCTTCCTGAAGGTACTACTTCTACATATGTCGAAGGCACGGAGATGAGAAGGCTATACAAAATATCTCAGTTACCCAAAGGTCTCCAGAGGTCAGGGGTCAAGGCAGGGCGGTGGGAGTGACCAAAGGCCTCACTCTGCGACCTTGTCTAGCATCCCCTCCCTCCCCCACTTCCTAGCCCCACCAATAACCCCCAACCCACCCTCCCTCCTCCACCCTCAAGCCGCCCGTCACTCACATTCACCTCAACGTCCGGCTAGACCTTGAACGGTCACTATAAATATGATGATTATTTCCATGTAGCAATTAATTCTCGTCTCACGTCTCACATTTCGAGAGAGAGAGAAATTTACCGCGCACTACTATCAGCTCCTCGCGAAAGCGTCAACGAAATAGAGAACGTAGAAGCAATATTTATAAAACCACTTGCGTTCCCGAAGTATACTAGCTTGCAGGCAGCATGTTCCGTGCCTGCCTGCCAGACACTTGCATGCATGTTTGTCATCATGACCAGACACGGAACATAATTACAAATCTCTCTCTCTCTCTCCCTCGTTGCACGCGTAGCTTGCTTGCATTTGCTTGCCCGCGCTTTCACTAGTGGAAAACTGAAAACATTGAATAAGATATACGTAACATATGTAGGCATGATTAAAAGGGCAATTAATTAATTAACAATAACGACATTTACAGACGCAAGGCAAATGTAATAAAGATATGGAAAAAAAGAACAACAAGAGCATTAATACCAAAAGTCATCAGCAGCAATTATTAAAAAAGAATTATAAATTGGGAAAAAATGTCCAACCCGAGAAGAACGACCGATGACATACGAATCGATGATCTTGTCTATTTTATTTATTTATTCTTTTTATTATTCTGCTCTATCCTCTTTCTCTCTGCTTGATGATGAACACCAAATGGCTATGTATGAAAATGGCGAACTGCTACAGAAAATAATTTTTTTACATTAGACTGCTGAATCTCTCCAACTCTTACACTGGCCTGGGACCAGCTCCAGTGTTTGAATTCGGTGTAGTAGTAGTACCCCTGTTGACCTAGCGAGTGAGATAGGTACCTGATAATGAGTCGACTGTCGTGACTCGCTGTATGGGTGAAGGAGGGTATGAGGCTAGCAGCCTCATCCCAAAAAACGAATTGCTGGGATCCCGAAGGTATGCGCCTTTCAGTGAACAACCCAACACCCCCCCCCACAAACCAAAGCCCAGCCCACAAAGGCACAGGGCGAATAATATACATATCTACAGACGAGAAGACAGAAAAGAGAAAAAATGAATCGTTAACAACTTCAACAGAGCATAAGGAACCGTTGACAACGAACGTTGAAAACGCGTGAAAAAAAATAACTTTTAGAAAAAGCTCTAAACAAACTAAAAACAGAAAAAGGTATAAAATGCGAAGGAAAGTTGAAAGAAAAGGAGAGAATAAGCGGACGTAACTACCACCATAAAAAGGATATGAAACAACGAAGCTTTGGGACACGAAAGATGATTTCGAGGAGCGGGAAGAAAAGAATGTCTGTTTTGAAAGAAGAAATTTATAAGCGTCGCTTTGAATCGTTCGGATTATTTCACTCATACAGTCTGGCGTCGCAACGACAACGGTCATATTGACGCAAAGACGCCTTCGGATTCGTCTGAGAATGTCAACTCATTCAAGATCGACTTCTTTTAGACAGGTTTTTTGAGAGTCGTCTATTTATTTTTCAGAGGCGAGATGAAAAAGGATCCATTCTTGAGGTCTTCGTACGCAAGAGTTCGCAGATGAGAGAGAGAGAGAGAGAGTACGCGCAAAAAATCCAAACCGTTAAAAATTTAGTCCTCTCCAAGAAAAACTTGTAATTCCCAGTTTTATTCCCGAAAAAGCTACATTCAAACGATTAAACGAATAACTGACTGGGAATAATCGATCATAACATCATTATACAGAGGTTCTTTTGTAATATTTCCCCTTCTTAATCGGTCATTATGAAATATGATATAACCAAGACTTTCTCCAATTTAAATATATTTTTCTTCACATCTGTCCTGTCGCTTGTATAATACTTTCCCAGCGTCGCCCTATTTCCACGAAAGCCTAGGGGGAAGAGGAGAAAGAGGAGGAGGAGGAGGTAACCCTAAGCTGGGCCCCCATCCCCGTCATCGCCAGCCAGGAGTGGAGTTAATCAACAGGTGAGGTATCTGTTGTGTTCTTGATTATCCATAGGCGTGTCACTTCCTGCTTACCTGAGTATTCCGTCACTCATTGATTTTTTTCTCCTTATTGTATTTTTTCTTGCTCGGTTGGCTCAATGGCCTAAGTCACAAAAATATTAGAAATCGGACAAAAATACTAAAAACTTGTTGTAATATATTTTTCATACAGAATGTTCATCCAGTCCACACGCTGTTTACAACAATTACGCAAGAGAATGTGTTCCAGATAACTTCCAAATAAAAAAAGTGAACACAACATTTATATTGTCCCTTCACTTCATCACTAACCTATTTGTATTTTCTTCCTGTCCCGCTCGTAGTATTATTACACATAAGCTTTGCTTCCATGAAAAATTAATATAAAAAATCGTTTTAAACATTGAATATTTGTTAACCTTATTCAAGACTATTACTCGAAACTTAAAGGAAGGAATGTCACGAGCAAAACTAAACTTGACAGTTGCATGGGTAACTTTCGATTATTGGGTTGCAAGTTCTCGTTAAATGAGGTATCCCTGTACTCTTCTAGAAGTATTTTTTATTCTTATTTATATTATTATTCTAATATTTTTATTTTTGGTTTTATCATTTTTATTTTTATTCTTTGTATTTTTATTTTTATTATTTTTATTTCCAATTTTTTATTAGTTTATCTTTTTTTATCTTGGAATTCGCTCAATGGACCATATATCTTTCAAACAGCTAAACCTTTATAGAACTGGATGAAATTAAAGGATTTTCATATTATTATTATTATTATCATTTAGTAGAAAAAACCTACTCATATGGAACAAGCCCACCAAAGGGGCGACTGACTTGAAGTTCAAACTTCCAAAGAATATTAAGGTGTTCATTAGGAAGAAGTAAAGGGGAATACAGAAAGAAGAGATACCATTTATTTAAAAAAATTAATAATAAAGAAGAGATCCTACTTACTTTAGAAAAAAAATACATTAATAAAACAGATAACCATGAATTAAAAAGCAACGAGAATATCAGTGTAGTAATGCATTGCATATGTTGTTTGAGATTAAGCTGGCCTTATGCCAGCACGGGCTCATAGAGCAGCCCGTAGAGCTTTGCATCTTCTCCTGAACTTCAGAAGTTCCATCCTACGACTTCCTCTGGGAGGTAGTTCCACAGTCCAACGGCGTGAGAAATCTTTTTAAAAGGATCTCTGGACCTTTTAAGCCCAACGCTCTGACTTGGAAATTAACGAAGCTTTACTGAAACTCACAACTGCGCTACTCGTCTCGTCCACAAAGTGGCTGAATCATAGCGGTGCAAGAGAGATGACATACTACTTTCTTTTCGTCTGATTATATATTTTACGAAATACTTTGCACGCGGCGTTGCAGTGTATGCCATATGAATTGTTTTTCACGTGGAATTATTCGTAATTTGTTTTTATGCGACAGTACATAACAGTAATAGAAAAGCAAAATTCTCTCTCTCTCTCTGTGTGCCTTATATTGCTCAGAGCGAGAGGCATCTTAGGCTTGCTTAGATCCTTATTCAATGATGGTATTAAATGCAATACGTAGACAAGGAGAGAGAGAGAGAGAGAGAGAGAGAGAGAGAGAGAGAGAGAGAGAGAGAGAGAGAGAGAGAGACTGATGTTTTTCATTATTAATCTATCTTCTCTTTACATTTCTTTCGCCAAAATCCTTCGCTGTACCACTGTGTACTATCTTTAACCTGTTTTAAGGTCTCATTCTACGTAATGTCTCATTTTCCCCTACTTCTTACTACTACTCTCTCTCTCTTTCTCTCCTTGATCCTCACGTTATCCCTCCCATATTTCCTTGAAATGTGAATTTTCTTGCTTCTATAAACGTGTCTCTTCCCTTTCTCCAAATCCCGACCGTTCCATCCAACTTTCTCCCTATCAACATCATTTTGCATTTTGTCTCATTTATTCCTTGACGACATCCTTTTAAAACTTCCTCTGTCGGAGTTTTTCTCTCTGTCTCATTCATCAGCATCGTCAACATTCCTCGTGTCTTTGTTTGCTTCTTCGCATTCTGCCCACCATCCTCCATTGAGGAGAACCATTGAGGAGGACCGTATCCATCCATTTCGCCATTTGTTGTTGATTCCCACAGATACGGGTCTTGCGACCATATTTCTGTCGGGTTTTTGGTGATGTTTTGTGTGGACGTTGTAGACAATACAGTAGGACGTGCCGGTGGTGTCCAGCTTTTCGCTCTGTATTTGTTTAAAACAGTCTCTTCTTCTTTCCCACCGTTATCCTTACATTAAGGGGTCGGTTGCCTGATGCACCTTTTTCTCCTCCACTGCCTTCTATCGAAGTCATCATTCTCCTCCACCAAACAGTGTGTGGTACAATGCAATGTATTCGAACGTAAATTGTCTGTTTGTTTGTTTGTTTGCATCGTGTTTTTACGTTGCATGGAACCAGTGGTTATTCAGCAACGGGACCAACGGCTTTACGTGACTTCCGAACCACGTCGAGAGTGAACTTCTATCACCAGAAATACACATCTCTCACTCCACAATGGAATGGCCGAGAATCGAATCCGCGACCGCCGAGGTGAGAAGCAAACACCAAACCATCCACGCCACTGAGGCGCTGTCGAACGTAAATTCACCCTCAACAAAATCCTGCAACTCGACGAGTAATCGACAGTCGACTGGGCGGGTCATTCGATAAAGCATACGATTACTCGACTCGTGGACATTCTCAGGACAAGCGGACGAGCTTTTTAAAGTTTATTTGAAAAATGGATCTTATTCGACGATTGGTCGAATACTTAACGAACGTCGAATCGGGTATTCGACGAATGCACAGGCGCCGTCCGTCATGCATTAACAGTCGACGCGCAGCAGAAAACGCATCCGACGAGCTGCCGGACGTTCAACAGGTGGGCGAACCGTTCGACGAACGGGTATTAATATCCCGAACGGGCGAACGTTCGGTGTACTCGTTGCAACTGAACGGTCGTCGCCTCCTCTTGCTTGTCTCTGGACGTTCAACAGGTGGGCGAACATTCGGGGAGCGGGAAACCATTGGGCGACCGGGTATTACCTAATATTCCGAATAGGAGAACGTTCGATGCGCTCGTTGCTACTGAACGCAAGTCTCTGGAGTTTCCGTGATGTCTGCGGTTTCCGAGAATCAATAGCGATGAACTGACCAAAAGAGGAGACTGACTGACGATGACTAACAAACACGTATTGACTGCCTGACGGCAAAGGTTCGACAGAAACGAAAGAATGGGTGTCTAGAATGACAACGATAAAGCTGGAATAATGAACAGAGGACAGGAAGTGATAAAAATTCGTGTGAAAACGAGCAAAGGATGCAATGTAAAGGGTAAAATGCTGAAACGACCGTAATAAAATACCACTAGATACTAAACAAATGGTTGGATATAAAACCAAAGAGTGCCAAGAAAAGGGTAAAATGCTGAAACGACCGTAATAAAATACCACTAGATACGAAACAAAAGTGGAAATATAAAACAAAGAATGCAATGAAAAGGGTAAAATGCTGAAACGACCTTAATAAAATGCCACTTGATACGAAACAAATGGTGGAAATATAAAACAAAGAATGCAAGGAATAGGGTAAAATGCTGAAACGACCGTTATAAAATGCCACTAGATACGATACAAATGATGGAAATTTAAAATAAAAATTGCAATGACAACAGAGTAAAAATGAAAAGCCGAGATTGAAAATGACCAAAAAAACTCCAGCTAAAAACGACGGGAAATGAACATGGCAGTGACGCAAGTGACGCCACAGAAGGGAATCAAGCGATCACATCAATAGATAACGATAATGATTTGAATGAATCAAAGGGAGAGAGATAAGTATAGATATGAAGGATCGATTAAATATGGAAGAGACCCAACTAGATTACATTTTAGTAAGATAACGCTAAAAAAGTAACAGCTACTATGCACCGATACTTCTCGCCGCCCTAATACTTATGTTTGTTTGTTTGTTTGCTTGTATGGTGTTTTTACGTTGCATGGAACCAGTGGTTATTCAGCAACGGGACCAAGGGCTTTACGTGACTTCCGAACCACGTCCAGAGTGAACTTCTATCACTAGAAACCTAGTACTTATGGATACGTCTTGTTGTCTTTGGAGATTAAGCTGGCCTTATGCCAGCACGGGCTCTTGCTCATAGAGGAGCCCGTAGGATAGGATAAGTCTTTTCGCTGCAAACCTTGAATCCGAATTGAGGGAACAACTTGATGAAATTCTCCGACTGTACCGAGATTCGAACAGGGGTGTACAACAGTATGGGCGTCGGTATCACGCTAACTCACAACGCTTTCGAGAAACTCTAGTAGATTCACATCAACCGTGCATTTAATGTCTAGGCCAGTCCCTTACGACGCTCCTGACTGGCAGTTGATAAGCCAATGACAGGGCTGGAAAGTCTCAGTCTCTCGAGAAAGTTCACATGGGTAGGATCTATGTTCCACCTCTCCTGAGGAATATGTCTTTCAAAAGTATCCCTCAGGAGAGGTGGAACATACATCCTGCCTATGCGAACTCTCGAGAGAGACTGAGTTTCCAGTTCTGTCATTGGCTTATCAACAGCCAATCAGGAGCGTCGTAAGGGACTGGCCTAGACATCAAATGCACGGGTGATGTGAATCTACTATAACTTGTAATTAATTAATGCTTTAACGTAGATATGATGAAATGTGACCATTCAGATATATCTCTTAGTTGGTTTTGTTTGTTTGTTTGTAAGGTGTTTTTTTTTTACGTTGGGTGGAACCAGTGGTTGTTCACCAATGGGACCAACGGCTTTACGTGACTTCCGAACCACGTCGAGAGTGAACTTCTGTCACCAGAAATACACATCTCTGACCCCTCAGTGGAATTACCGAGAATCGAACTGGAGGCCCCCGAGGTGGCAGGTCAAGACCATACCGATCATGCCACTGAGGCGTATTATATATCTCTTAGTGAAAGTGGCCAACCACTCTCAAAAACGCTGTCGCTGTTGTATAAGGTATATAAGAAATTGATGAACCGATTATATACACCAAGAGCAAGCGCACTAAATACGTCGAAACAAGTGTGAAGAAAGTGATTCTGAAATTTCTAAAGAAAAATTCAATAATCATGCAATCTCGATTTTTCATAATGTAAACTTCTTGAAAATTCACCAAGCACCACCACATGGAATTACAGTCTGCTCATTGCGTCACATTTCAGAAATGTCTATTAGTCCGCGCAATTCCAAGAAGTATACTCTCAAGATTTCTTCTTTGAATTTATAAAGTGAGTGGGAATGACACAGTACTGAGTGCTATGCTGCAAGCGCTTGTATTAAGTTCGGGCAAGGGAATCTTTTTAGAGTACCTCAGCAAGTGTGGATATTGCCGATTAATATTTTGTATCATGTTATCTTATTTATCTAGACTGTATGTTATTGTCTATTCTTTGTATATTCCATGTATATGGCCTAGAGCTGATGATAGAATCTATTATTATTATTATTATAAGTTCTATAAAAAAAATAGCAGTGTATCGGGGTTTCCAGGCATAGATACCAGTACATATACAAACACACACACACACACGCACATACACTCCAAAGCGGTCTGATTCTGATAAAGCTAAAAGAGCTTTAACAAGAAAATGAAAATCTTTATTATTATTATTATTATTATTATACAGTAGATGAAACTTATCCATATGGAACAAGAATATTAAGGTGTTTATTAGGAAGAAACAAGAGGAAGTAAAGCGAAATACAGAGAAGAGACCCCACTTACCAAAAGAGAAAGAAATAAATGAACAGATTAACAAATAGATAAAGATTTATTAAAATGCAAGAAGAATGGTATTAGGGTAGTAGTAATACATTGCATTTTCGCTAGAACTACTGAAGAAGTTCCAACTGCACGACATCCTCTGAAGGGAGGCTGCTTCACAGTCCAACAGTGTGAGCAACCAAAGATCCCTGGAAATGAGAAGTTCGACAGCCAGGCACATTATTATTATTATTATTTTTTTTTTTACGTTGCATGGAACCAGTGGTTATTCAGCAACGGGACCAACGGCTTTACGTGACTTCCGAACCACGTCGAGAGTGAACTTCTAATCACCAGAAATACACATCTCTAACCCCCACAGGGGAATGCCCGAGCATCGAACTCGCGGCCACCGATGTGGCAGGCCAAGATCTTACCGATCACGCCACTGAGGCGCTGATTGATTGAACATGGAATTTAGGTCATGGCTCAAGTGCTGGGACCTTTAAAGGTCATTCAGTTGTGAGGCCAGTGACGTAGACCAATCATTAATCGAGAAACGGGCAGGTATTATATAATCGTAAGGGAAGGTAGTCTTGATAAGTAAGAAACAACGAAGAAATGTCATGTTTTGAACCCAGACGCGGGAATCGACGACTTATTAAGAGAAATAAGTCTGGAATCGTCTCCATGCAGCAAGCTTTCTGTACTATATACAACAATACAGTTGGTATGAAATACAATTTGCGATAATATCGTTTATTTGCATATTCTGCGAAGTATAAAAACTTCTGAAGTCATTTGGTGTCATGCAATAAAGACCTCATCTAGCTTCATATGTACTGCGAGATAAATGCTGGATGCTTTCGTCTCTGTATTCTTTGTTTATCAATAAACTCCGTACCTACTTAAATATAGTCACTGTTGCCTTATGGAATTGTCATTTGCATAAATGAAAAATTAATAATTGTTCGATTTCAGCAGAGACGAAATAGCATAGGCACGCTCTGGTTGAATCTAATATGTGCCTTTTAACAACAAAGACGAAATTTCGTTTTCGATGTATCAGTCGCGTTAATGAAAAAAAATCAAATAAGCACCGTCTATAAAATAATAAGATATAACACCTAACAAGACAGTGGTATAAAAAGGAAAAAAAAATAACTTCAATAAAATTAGACGAAAATCTTTCATCCGGTTTCAGTACCAGTAAGTCTACAAGGTTCCGTCTTCATAGCAATCTAGACATACATATATATATATATATATATATATATATATATATATATATATATATATATATATATAACTCCCATCAGTGTCACTTTCATCTCAAACTATAAAAACCACGCCACAAATGCAAACACTCAAGAGAAAATTTGTCTAGGAATGTGTCACCATCAGCGCAAAAAAACTTCCCATCCCGAAGCGTCCAAGCAAAAAGTGATAATATAAATCCTGTTCCTAAAAAAAACTAGCTTCCAGCGATGTCACTATCAAATTAAAACTAAAAAATAAAAAAATAAAACAATTTCCATGAAAGTCAAGTCACAAAAAATAAACGTCTCGACGAAGAAAAGTAATCGATAAGAACATGAATATAAAAAAAAAATCATTCAAGCAGTGTCACTACTAAAAATAGCCCTCGGAATCCGATACCTGTTTCCTTCGCTGAACGTAAAACGAAAATATTCCGGGGAAACCCATAGCACCGAGTGACGCGGTAAACCGGAGGAGGAGGAGACACTCGCCTGACTCTCCTTGGACTTGCGCGCGGATTTCTCTAATGCTGCTGCATCTTGGCGAAACTGACCTGGGGAAAACCAAAGTCTATAGTATGTAGATCTCGGGGAAAACCAGTGAACAGTGGAGGAGCCTTATCGGTCAAGTAGGAGTTCGCTGTCCCAACTGCCTTTCGGATCTTATTGTGAAGCACTGCTGCTCTACTAGACCTAATCTGATTTCGTACATAAATTACATATTTTGTATATGTATTGTATTGTAAAATTAACTTTAAAACGTATATCTTTTTGATCAGAAAACAACAAATCTGATAAGGTTTGTTGCGTTTCATTGACGCTCGGTATCTTACATACCTGGGTTTTAGTTATTGTATTAGCCACTAAACCACTGGGAGCTTGCTCTTTTATTTTCCAGAGTAAAGATATGAGAATGGGCAACTAATATCCTTTTTAGTTCAAGGCCAGAGGAAACAATAAAAGGGATAAGCTGTCGAGGACACAAAGAAAAGCAACTTCGCATTAATAATGACGAAATAGCGTGACAGTAATATCCTTTAAATAACATCTAAAAGAGCAACAGTGATCAGAATCTTGCAACAACTACTGTACGTACACAGAATCATTGGTACGGTGGCCATAGGCTACTATGAATACTTTCAAAACCTGTGTTTTTAGTTATTTGGAATAACATTTTAGGACGAAATCTTCCATTTGAATTCACTGGGAAATCCTGACTACCACCTCCAGAAAAATTGGGTACCTTATAACAAAAAACATGGGGAAAAAAAGAAAAATCAGGTACTGTTCCTTTAGTATTAAGTTCGAATTGATTAAACTCTTACGAAATGGAGAGCATGAAGTGTTTTATTTCGTCAAACGAAACTCAGACGGTCATTGTACAGACAAGGTCTATAAGTATAGTATAGGCCTTAGTTTAACAAAACTGCTTGTTCACAATAGCAAAAGATTCGGCTCATTTGACACCGTACAGATTTAGGTGCCTTGACTACGGCCTGAAATGAACGAAGCCCAACTACTCACTCAGTGTATTCCGTCAGCTTCCGGACGTTATATTAGTCACACACACACACACACACACATATATATATATATATATATATATATATATATATATTATATATAGTATATATATACATTATATATATAGAATGTCTTTCACTGTAATACAAAAGTATAATATGAAGATAAAAGACCCATAAAACACTATTTGAACGTTGCTCGAAATATATGGTTGCAATGTTCAAATAGTATTACACTTATGGGCCTTTTATCTTCACACACACACACTATGTATATATTAGCTTTTGTTTATTCTTTTACCTAATTCTCAGCCTCGAAGTTTGGGAGACAACTGTTTAGCCTAGACCTTGCTCTGACCTCCAGGCTACCTACCAGAACGGTTCGGGATGTTGCGACAGTGAAGATAAGCCCTTGAATGACGAACAGAAAACAGAAGGGATAATATGTTTGACAGAGTGCTTTCACATGCTGATATCGTCAACGTCTTGAGAGTTATAGGTTACTCATGTAGAACTACGAAAGAACTGTACTTCAAGAAAGGCGGACCTTGAAACAATATCTCGATAGCTACTGCGCACCAGCAAACACCGAACGCATCTTGGGTTTCAAAATAGCGACGACTGAAAAGTCACCATTGTTAAACACCTGTGAAACTCCTAGATTTGTATTCAGCCCTGAATGCCAAGATGAATGCAGACGTCCTCAATGTCCTGATATTTTTATGGGAAATACCAGGTGCTTGTTTGCGTTCATTGCAGGAAGGCTGAATTTTGCCAATAACATTGTAACCAACCAGTAATCTGACTCTCTTACTTCTCAGTGTAATAACAAAATAAATAAACGACAATGAATTCAAGAAAGTCAACTAAAACCTTTCCGTAACGCCACAGTAATGGCGGGCCAGGGTTACAAACGGTTCCACCGTTGAAGAATGAATGCATAAAAGTGGATGATACTGTTAATAAAGAAAGTATATACTTTTAACAGATCTTTCTCACGCGCAACTGATCCCTGGTTCCCCTTTTCCCGCCCAGAGCGACCAGATTTGCTGAGCAGCTGCACCCATGGTCTAGGTACAGTATATACCTAGACCGTGGCTGCACTAATGTGCAGTAAATGTTCTTCGCTGTCGAACTTGTCATTTCCAGAGGTCATTTTTATTCCCCCAAGGATGTAGTTGCAACTGTTGCTTCCAAAAGTTCAAGCGAACATGCAATGCATTACTACCATAATGCAATTTTCCTTATATTCTAACATTTTACTTACATTTTTATTGATTTATTAATTTGTTAATGATATCTGTTTTACCAATAACTGGTCTCTATGTATTTAACAGTACCTTCTGTTACTTCTTTCGAACGAACACCATATTCTTGGAAGCTTGAATTTCAAATTAGTGGCCCCTTTGGTGGGCTTGTTCCATATGAATGGGGTTCATCTTCGGAATAATAATAATAATAATAATAATAATAATAATAATAATAATAATAATAATAATACCTGTTACTGAATGACAGCCTTCTGTAGAATGAAACTACGGACGTTGATTACGCCTTAGCTTAATTGAAAGCTTAGTCATGGTCATAGCTGTAGAATGATACCAAAATCGTAATTTCTCTTCTAACCTAGGCCAAACCGGCAAGTCGTGAAATTTCATGATAGCAGAATGACAAGCTGGTTGAAGATTGACCCTAATGATGTATTGCACAAGAGAATGACGTTGACGTTGTTGGGATGAAAATAAATCAATATGAATTAAGTTAGGAATAATGCGGCATGGCATACGGATGTCTTGCGAACCACTAATTATTTGATTTATAAATCAATTTTTAATATCTTATAAGGACTTAAGATTCCTGTGGCCTTATTTACGTCTAAAGGAAACGGTGGAAAATGTTGGGATTCTATCTTCGAATGAATTTTGACGCTTTGTAAAATACATTTCTGTGATAACTGGAGGTTGGATATTCTTTAAATAAGACTAAACTCCTTGAGACGCCACGTTTAGTACTAGCCCCTAGGGGATCAAAGGATTATACATACACCCATTTCTGTATTGTGTGGTCGACTAAAGAAATTAATAAACGATATCTTCGTGCGGTCGTCTACTTTACATCTACCATACGGTCTAGAATCTATCTGGACCGTGCATTTGCCATAGTGTTTAGTACTATAGCACGTAGGTGACGCGCAGATAAGCCAAGTAGCACAGTTTTCAGTTTGTCGAATGCATCAACTCTCTCACTCTCTGACTGCAAGTTTTGCCAGTGACACGTTTACATTTAAAACTTTGAAGTTCTGGTCACTAAGCGGTACGCGAGCATCTTTTCGGGCTTTTAAAAAACTGGCCACAGAAACTTGCACGAAGCACCCAAAACCTTTTTGGCAGAAAAGGCGATGTCACAAATACGACAAATGCAATGCATTACTACCCTTACACTATTTTCTGGCATTTTAATATATTTTTGTCTATTTATGTATTTAATATTTCTTAATTTTCGATAAGTGAGATCTCTTCTTTCTGTTTTTTCTTTACTAATCCTTTCTGAAGAACACCATATTCTTTGGAAGCTTGAATTTCAAGTCAATGGCCACTTCGGTCGGCTTGTTCCATATGAATAGGTTTCATCTACTGAATAATAACAACATATGACATAATTTTGCACCAAATCTGGCAAAGCTTGGCGGTAATTTGCAGATTACAAAAAAATGGCCCGATTATTTGAATATAAAAATGAACCCCTCGAAATGAGAAATAAAATTAAATATTATTACGGTTTCGCAGGATTTATTATCTGAATTTTAACATTCACTTTCTCCAAAGGATGCTCCACAGGAAAACGTACCCAAGTCGTGGAATCGTGTATAAACGTCGTTTCGAGAGAGAAAAAAAAATCCAGGCAAAACTTTCCTGCAGAAAAATAAAGAAAAAATGCAAGGATCATGATAAGGGTCCACGAATAATGCGCGCACACATGTCAGAGTAATATTCTAACATGAGGCAAGCATAGTGGAACTTGTTCTGAAGTTTTTAAGTAAGAATAAATACTTCGTACAGAGAATCATATGAGGTTTAAATTCACCCACATAATAAATGGGATTGAACTTTGACTTATCAGTTTTCTGTAAAAGAAAACCTTGTATGTCCGCCCTCAGATCTTAAAAGCTGCTGAGGCTAGAGGGCTGCAAATTGGTATGTTGGTCATCAACCCTCCAATCATCTAGCCTCATTAGTTTTTATTTGATTTAAGGTTAAACTTAGTCAAGATCGTGCGCAAGGTATATAGCCCTTGATCGTGCGTCTGCCAGCAACGGCCTGTGGCGGAGTTTCGTACAGCATTACACGCTGCAAACCAGCGCATTTCTTTACTTGTTTATAATTGAAATGTTTTTAAACCATATCAAAAAAATATGAGTGCTGATATGTACATATTCCGAACTGAAACAGTGTCAGCGATTACAACTCCCCCCCCCCCCCCCCACCACACACACACACACACAAAATATTAAATCATTATAAATTTAAATGAAATGAAATTACCCCGCATTCAAGAATAACGCCTAAACAAAACTACCCTAATTATATAGATTCAAATACTCGTGCTGAAGAAGTGTGCCTAATAAGTTTGAATTATTTATTCGGATAAGTTTGAGAACAATCACAAAAGGTCTTCCCCGTCACCTGAAACTATTTCATTTATACGACACTGATCTCATTGACGTCACCCTTTACAAGGCGCAATAATTAGCTTAATTACTTTTTACCCTACTATTATTAAGTATTCTGGAAAATTCTCACTATAATTTCAGTCCGCCTGATAATAAAAATGTTGATGGCTAAAAGACTAAAAGAAATATATTAAAAAGAATGTTAAGAGAAATCAACGGTAATATAATAAAGAAAATGGTCAGGATCATCTTCTTCTTAGCGAGTATTGCCTTCAGTAATAAAAATTGTTCAGCCTCCAGCTAACCCACTTCATAAGGACACGGCTCACGAATTCTCTAATATATACATAGACATGTAATAATTTTCTAAGTTAAAAAAAAGTATATACATAGTAAATTTAAGTATATTGATCAATAAAAAAATATGACTATGTATTTGTTGATTTTGTACATCAATTACATATACTGAATATGCATTGAATTGTAAAATGACCTTTAAAATGTACTTTTTTAAAAAGAGAAACAAAGTTAAAAAGTACTTCAAAAATCTAGTACACAAGGGGAGATTTCCTCTTCTGCCTCTGTCAGAAACGATTGTGTTTGGTGTGATAACAACAACAACAACAACAATAACAATAATAATCGTAATAATAATAATAATAATAGTACTCTTCGTAGTAGCCATGATTCCCATGACAAAAGCACTACAGAAGATGGATGCCGGGTACCAACTCAAGGAAAGAGGCAACAGAATCAGCCATTTGATGTTCATGGACGACATCTAGCTGTATGGTAAGAGCATCAAGGAAATAGATACCCTAATCCAGACCGTAAGGATTGTATCTGGGGACATCACAGGATGGAGTTTGGAATAGAAAAATGCGCCTTAGTCAACATACAAAAAGGCAAAATAACGAGAACCGAAGGCATAAAGCTACCAGATGGGAGCAACATCAAACACATAGATGAGACTGGATACAAATACCTGGGAATAATGGAAGGAGGGGATATAAAACACCAAGAGATGAAGGACATGATCAGGAAAGAATATATGCAGAGACTCAAGGCGATACTCAAGTCAAAACTCAACGCCGGAAATATGATAAAAGCCATAAACACATGGGCAGTGCCAGTAATCAGATACGGCGCAGGAATAGTGGAATGGACGAAGGCAGAACTCCGCAGCATAGATCAGAAAACCAGGAAACATATGACAATACACAAAGCACTACACCCAAGAGCAAATACGGAGAGACTATACATAACACGAAAGGAAGGAGGGAGAGGACTACTAAGTACAGAGGACTGCGTCAACATCGAGAACAGAGCACTGGGGCAATATCTGAAAACCAGTGAAGACGACTGGCTAAAGAGTGCATGGGAAGAAGGACTAAAGTAGACGAAGACCCAGAAATATACAGAGACAGGAGAATGACAAACAGAACAGAGGACTGGCACAACAAACCAATGCACGGACAATACATGAGAAAGACTAAAGAACTAGCCAGCGATGACACATGGCAATGGCTACAGAGGGGAGAGCTAAAGAAGGAAACTGAAGGAATGATAACAGCGGCACAAGATCAGGCCTTAAGAACCAGATATGTTCAAAGAACGATAGACGGAAATAACATCTCTCCCATATGTAGGAAGTGCAATACGAAAAATGAAACCATAAACCACATAGCAAGTGAATGCCCGGCACTTGCACAGAACCAGTACAAAAAGAGGCATGATTCAGTGGGAAAAGCCTCAACTGGAGCCTGTGCAAGAAACATCAGCTACCTTGCAGTAATAAGTGGTACGAGCACCAACCTGAGGGAGTGATAGAAAACGATCAGGCAAAGATGGTATCAGAACAGATAGGGTGATACATGCAAATAGACCAGACGTGACGTTGATTGATGGTCAAGTAGTAAGTATCACTCATTGATGTCGCAATACCATGGGACACCAGAGTTGAAGAAAAAGAGAGGGAAAAAATGGATAAGTATCAAGATCTGAAAATAGAAATAAGGAGGATATGGGATATGCCAGTGGAAATTATACCCATATTCATAGGAGCACTAGGCACGATCCCAAGATCCCTGAAAAGGAATCTAGAAAAACTTGAGGCTGAAGTAGCTCCAGGACTCATGCAGAAGAGTGTGATCCTAGAAACGGCGCACATAGTAAGAAAAGTGATGGACTCCTAAGGAGGCAGGATGCAACCCGGAACCCCACACTATAAATACCATCCAGTCGAATTGGAGGACTGTGATAAAGCAAAAAAAAAAATAATAATAGTAAAACTAGTAAATGTAAATAACTAACAATTATTAAAAACTACCTTTGAACGCTTCGAGTCAGGACACCGATAATGACAAGATCCTCCCTAATCCTCATGGCTGAGAGAGAGAGAGAGAGAGAGAAGAGAGAGAGAGAGAGAGAGAGAGAGAGAGAGAGAGCAATTCAAATATAAAAATTCAGTATGGGACTATCATGGTTAAAGAGATGCATTCAATTCTGATGCAGGGTGTAGCAAAAATAAAGACGTATGACCAGCGTCCAAATTGATTAGAATATTAAAAAATTTATACATACAGTGGCATACAAATATTGCTAAACTGCCTAAACAATGTTCATGTATTACCAAGACTCGGTGGTCTTGGTACTACTCGACCTAATAAGTCTTAGCCTACACAGAATTTTGTCTTAGAAAAATTCAACAATTTCCCCTGAATAAGAGTTTGTAAGTCATCAATCATGTCCACCTCCCACGTATCCTAATACACTGGCAGAGCTGATTAGGCCTAAAGCACTAACATAAAAGGACCTCTGAACAAATATCGGGGCGGGGGGCGTGTCTGTTTCAGTTACAAGTTTGTAGGTCTACTCATTTTGGTCCTAAAACTTTATACTTTTATTATTCTAGAACGCTGCAGTTTACCATAAATCGCACATTAACGGTTTCTAATGTCAATAAGCCTACAATAGTTTAGAGAGAGAGAGAGAGAGAGAGAGAGAGAGAGAGAGAGAGAGAGACGTTTCCCACACCATACCTTAAATGGGATGACATATCTGGTGGAAGACCAAGGAGCTAGCTAGCCCACACCCATTCAAGGAACCGGGAGGTGCTGCCTCATCTATCAAAATAGAGATATATCGAATATCTTGTCTTCATATTCAGAAAACTTTCACTCAACCAAAATTTCATTTTTACAATACAAATATTTGACACGATTAGTCCCATATAACGAGTACTAAGCCACAGTCTAGTGAATTGTTTTTAGTAATAATATACCATAAAACCACTGGCAAATGTTCGAAATGTATGACCTTATATAAATTATTTCATGCAAGGGGCTATAACATTCAATATGATCATTCACAACCAAAAGACTTACAAAGGCGAACAGGCATGACTCACCAACAACGACCCCAGACGTCTGTCTCTTCCAGGAACCGACCGCTACTTGTACCCCAGCATCATCAACTAATTCTATATATAATTTCCCAAACCATCAGGATATACCGCTCCTAAGACCTCACTGCGTGAATATATATTTGTATCATCTATCCACAACCCGGCTCTGTTCTGGAGAGCAACTTGAACACAAATGAATATTTACCAAGGAAGGTGCTACTCAAAGGAATGATTTCAGTTATTCGAACCATTTTTTTTCTTGTTCACTAATGTTCAACGTACTTTTTTAACTTTCATTAGATAAATTATACAATATTTTACAATTTTAACAGTATTACACGCAGACTGTTATCAAAGTTTACTTACATTTACCAGAATTTAACCAAAATTTTAACTACATTTTACAAATAATCTATGTATTTCAATGTAAGTATCTTGCTGTATTTACCCATGATATTTTATCCGTATATAGCCGATATCTATTTTTTTTTTATCCTAGATTCTATAACCCTTCTTATACCGCAATTTTCATCTTTTATTTCTGTTTTGTGGGCTGGCCAGATACCAAAACAGTCACAAATTAAAACAGACCAATTTGATAAAACCCATCAAATAAGTAACTTCCATTATCAATATGATCGCCTACTCACACCAAATGCACATGGTTGGGCAATGAATACGGGACGGGAGCTTATGTTGATGAACCTAGGATGAAGGTCTTAAAATTTTATATAAGAATTTTTTTTTTTTTTTCATATGCGGGGTTGTGTTTGAGCAAGCATACAGGATGAGATTCTTGTTGCTCATGTGAATTTTGTACCTACGCTTGTAGGCTAATCATAAATGTAAAGCTTATATATTGGCTTTGGTTTTTTTATCGTTTATTAGAAAAATACAATAATGCAGACTTACAGATATTTCATAGTATATATTTATATAATTTTACAATGGAAAAGTAACAAGTTTTCATCAATATATGTTACTGACCCACTAGGTTTTTAATAATTGGTTTAACATAATAATTGTACTATTACTTACAAATTTATTGGCTTTGGATTGAACTGAATTCCATTGAATACAGAATTTAGGCCAAAGGCCAAGCGTTGGGACCCAACAGGTCAAATTTCTGCCAGGTAGACAAAGCTTATAATCGAAAATAATAGGCAATTAACGCTAATTATATACCTATCGAATAACCTGTTATAGTCAAGAGGCTTTCGTTAGATCCATCGATCTAACCGCGGGTATATGACAGGTTTATTGTTTGTTGTTTGCGAGTAAAAATAAAATATAATCCCAATCCTTTAAGATTCTAAGATGCCCTGTGCATACCCCATAACTTTAATAAAAGTGGCCATTTAAATAGGCTAATAGTAAAGCTCAAAGCTATCAGACCACATTAGGCCTAACATTTTGAAGTCATTAGTCTGGTTAACAGGGCTCAATATATATGACGATGCAGTGTATATGTCATTATAAACCCAAATTAATTTTATTTTCCAAAGAAACAAATTTTACAAAATGTTTTATTGGATAGAACGCAGAGCGAAGGGTCATGGTTATTGTAGTAGCCTAAGCATTACTTTCAAGTGTCCTAACCAAACTTATACCCAAAAACTGTTGTAGCATACTTGTCAATTCAAATTTAGTTAAGTTACTTCATAAATAAAAATTCAGAGCCAGCATAATATCTATAGTGAAAATAAAACAAAAAGGGAAATTACTAGGCCTAGTTTTTCTCACTATCCAAGGCCGACGGCTACTGGCTACTGCGACCGTCTTGTACACACGACTATTTAAACGATCCATTTTTTCTATATTACACACACACCGAAGCACAGATTTGATTAATGGAAGTTTTGATATGATGACCTTTCCTGGAACTGACACACAAGTCTAGAATATAGATATTTGGCAATTGTTTTAAATATAAAAAAAGAAAAAACCGGCGCGTTTGACCGTAGGAGGAGGTGGAAATTTTCTGAGCATGCGTTAATTCAAACTTCCCAACTCTCGACCAGGTGTGCTCCTGATTTGTATAAGTCGAGTTTCGTCTTAATTCTGATTTATTTCAAATGGATTTTATGAAATGAAACATGCCGATAAATTCATTTGGGCTGACTGAAGCCCTGACCTCAGTGTAATATTAATGAGAAAAATAAAAACTTATAAGGTGGCTTAACGCAACGTTGAACCAGATACCGCAACGTCTTACAACTTGGGGAAATGCAACTTACCCATGGTATTTCCGGAGGCCATCATTTCCCCAAAACATTTCATCGGAGTGACGCTAAAATTGTGAAAGAGCCAATGGTAAAACCCGTGTCTTACAAAATGCACTGGTATCTAGAGGTTGGTCTCTTTTGGTAAGTAAGGGGGTCGGAAGATCCATTCCCAACCGCCAGATGAAGGATAATGGGCTAAAATTGACCTTCAGTCGTCGTCCATTGTGGGTTTCATTTTGCGCAAGAAGCTATACAGTACACAACCTGTCTTACCTTTATTCATATACTTCTTAAAATTGTACATATCCTAACTACAATGTTTGCCTTGTTTTTTTTTATACATATTTCCTTTAGTATCCAACGTCACTGGCATGACTTCAGTTCTCGAAATTATCTTGACACATTCTTACCTTCGTTTCTTTCCCGTCCTTGCTCCTCGTGTAATTCAAATTCATTCTTTTCTGGCGACAAAAGGCGCATAAGTGGATAAGTGTGGATCTAGTCATGATTCTATGGTCCATGCACCAGAAGCACGCCTATCCACCTCTACGACCCAATCTTGCCCACCAACCCACCTCTTCATTATTTATGTAAAAAAAAATTAATGTTTTCTTCCTCTGGCTCCGTCCGTTAAAAGCTCTGCCACTCTTGCAAGTGTTCTGGAAGACGAAGCAGACGTTTTCCTTCAAAGTGCTCTTCCAAGGTAGAACTTTTGGTAGATTCTTGTACTGATAAATCCGGGAGAGCCCCTCTCCCTTCTTGCATTGATCTATCCTCGTCCTCGCCATCAAAATCCACCTCACTTTCAATATTTTAATTCTTAAAATCTAATAAAAAAAAAAAAGATAACATTCGTTCACAACACTGAAAAATCAAGACAACTTATGTTACTATGTGTCTCCCCCAAGACAACACAATACTATACCAGTAAGCTTTGTTAAAAGTGTGAAAAAAACTAGACAAAAATAACAATTCATGTTTCTTGTACATTTTTTGTAGAATGTATTCAAATTTATATGTTTTGTACCAGATTTGAGTATCAGCAACGGTACTAATTCATAGGTGAATGTTAATGCATGACTGGTAAGGTCTATTAAGTATGACGGTGTCTAAAAAAAAGTGAACATTTAAAATTTGTGAAATTTGATTACAATAGTTTATTTATAAAAGTTAGTGATTATATTTTACATTGTAAGAATATAAGGTCTTCAAATTCTTCAGCTTTCATACATCAATATTAGCTCTCAAACTTTGTATCTACATTTTGGTGGAATCCGGTTGTCTTGATAATATACCATAAACCCTGAACTTGTTATAACATATAACACAATGCTAAACATCTACATAATAAGTTGACTTACACTATATTCTACTTGCATATAAGCTTGTCCCTACAGCATCAAGATGTATGGTCACTATGGGCTTCAATTCGTGTCAGATAGAGTTTGAATGTTTTTAAAACGACTGTAAACAGTAGTACACTAACGAAACTGACCCTACATGATTGTAGCACATCTTTACACCTGAGAAAATTAAAACACACTTCTTGACACGCTAGTGCGTTATCAAGGGTACCACGTGCTTTGAAATCCCCTCTGGTGCGGTACTTATGATTAAATACTATAAGTATTTAAAACCCTCATTTTTATTTTCGCTACGTTTACACCCTATACAAGTCTCCGGCTTTATATTACTTTTTATTCAGCTTTACATTACTTTTATTTCTTTAATATACACGATATAATCACTAAAACTTTTTCATCTCAGCCAAGGCAAGTGGGATATTCGTTAAAAAAAGTCAAAGTTTAAAATGGAGTAATCAAATTAATTTATTTTTTATAAGCGACGACACGATGTATTTGACAGTATTGGTTATTGCTACATGTTCGTACAATTCATAAATCTCGACATGCATAAGCAATTATTAAGCAAACACAAAGGTATATTAAACTTGCATCAACCTAAATAAAATTAAATCCTTTAACTCATTTTAGTAAACGCTGCATTTCACAAGAATTTGCGTTGCTTCATAATTTTTCACCTTTTACCCATAAGAAGAAGCGAAAGCAACTACAATATCACAATCTCTTGTCATATCTGAGCGCTCGCACGCACGCACGCACGCACGAGAGAGAGAGAGAGAGAGAGAGAGAGAGAGAGAGAGAGAGAGAGAGAGAGAGAGAGAGTTTCATGAATGGTTCACCAGAATGGAATGAGGTAGACTTCTGACAGGGCAATGTAACACTCACTTTTAACCGTAGATGCAATTCACTTCAGTCGTCTAAACAAGGTGATATAATCTACTGCTTAGGTTAAAGGAGACACAAGCTGGTACCAGAGAGAGAGAGAGAGAGAGAGAGAGAGAGAGAGAGAGAGAGAGAGAGAGAGAGAGAGAGAGAGTCTAATCTACAAAAGAAACATCCTGCCGTATTTTCATAACTAAACACATCCAAGGTTACTAAAGCGACCAGCTCTTAAAACACACGTATGAAATATGAGAATGTTCTACCAACGATATAAAGTTTCGTATTCCGGACAGAATGGTAAGAATTTACATTTAAAATCACCGTTCAAAGGCCTTCCAGTTTTACTTCGATTATTCTGAATAGCCTAGATGCAAGCACGAACGGCCACGAAAACAGAACAAAGTAATCTGCAGCCAACGAATTTATGAATTCGAAAAACAAACTCATTCCTAAACACTCCCATTTCTAATTATTTCTCTGGTGAACAGCTAGTATAACAGCTTTCACATAACTAAATATTTCGTTGAATTTTGACGTAGAAAAAGTTGTCTAAAACCGTAACTTTACCCTGAAGTGGGAGTTCAAAAACCATTATTGTACGGATCTGAATATAGACATTTAAAAAATATATCTAACGCAATAGATCAAAGAAAAATTTTTTCGTTATGTTTTAGCCCAACGCTTAATGTAGCTAGATGCACGTGACTTCATAAATAAGCGAATATCACAAGAAAATGATAGGTAGAAATCCAAGCGCTTTCGCCTATACTATAAGACATTATCTTATTATAGACGAAAGTCCTTGGATTTCTGCCTAACATTTTCTTGTGGTATTCACTTATATGTTGCAATAAGTTTCTACGTTTTTCTTTTCCTAAACAGCGCATCCTCACATCAGCTGGTTGCTGACATTCTTGTTAATTTAGCAAACACTTCAACGAAACTCATTTAGTTTACACTTCGTTAACAGTAAGAATAAATAACCGAAACATCTTGATGCTATACGAACTAATAAAAATATATATTTTAACAGTAATGTCTTATAAAAAGAGCCTTTAAAAACGCCAGCGTATAAAATACATTGCTACATTTTCTACCATTTACGGTGCTTTATGGGCTCCTTTTATTAGATAGAATTTTTATAACAAAATATTTCACAGACATAGCTAAACGTATAAATAATTATAAACGTGAATAACAACCTGACATTAATTTCCCAATAACCTGGGAACTTCAACGCAAATTTCCTGAAATAAGGTTCCCCAATTATCAGAGACCCAGAGCCTGGGCCAAAACCAACCTTCCACGGGTCTCTGACCAACTACAAACGAACAAAAAGCTCTATACACTTCTACAATAGGGGTGGAGGTACCCAATTATTTTACAAGGCCACACAGCCCAAGGACTCCCATGACTACAAGTTAACAAAGTTAACACTTCACAAAAAGGCATCTTGACTTTTAAAGGAAATAAAGGACGGACACATTCGATTGCGTGTTAAATCTATATGGAAATGACATGAAAAGGAAGCGATGTGGCCGACTTACCCGTGTATCGCCATGGAGGGAAGGTAGGATGCCTTAAGCGGCCATAAAACCAAGCCCAGCCATCTTCGACACTTAAGAGCAACAACACACGCATATAGGTAATATATATATCAAACCACACTACCAACTGCGCAACCTTCCTTTATTTTCTCTACTACTTTGCCTTTTTCATTTCTATCTCTCTCTCTTTCATCTTACCTTCAACTCTTACATTACGGATTGGACTGAATTTCTTACAACATTTTATCGAATGAAGAATTCGAACGACGGGAGGAGGGAGACAAAGGAACGGGGAGGGAAACTTTTCTTCGAGAGCACTTAACGTTCTTTTTTTTCCGAAAACGCCGTCGCTCCTGACGTTGTGGATGCGTCGCTCGGAAAAACACAACGAATACTGATCATTTGACGTTGGTTGGTTAACCTGACCCTCCGCTCGTCTCCCCCCCACTAAAAGCTATCGCCCCATGTCTCCCCCAGTGCACGCTACCTCGTCCTCTCCCTCGCCTCTACTAGCGTGGAGTAGTTGCAGGTTAGCTTTTATATAATTGATTTCCATGGATGAAATTAATACCATTTAGCGAGAAAATATTATTTAATACTTAGAACATAATGTATCATCATCATGAAATACATATATTTCATCTATCTCCATAACCAAGGGTTTAAAAATGCGTTTGATTTAATATATCTGACAACTCATCCCTCACTCTCCCCCATCAGTTGTGTTGTAAGCGGGCTACCCGACGCTTAAAATCTTCTTTGTTCCCGTCGATGTAAAATTTGGCGAATTCTCCTGAAATCTCACTTATTCTTCGTTCCAGCGAATTCGGATTTGTTCTGGATAGTATTGTACGACGAGCTGCCCTCTATTTCATGGCTTCTGAGCTGTCGGAATGTCTTACGAAAATGATTATCACGTTCTACCTTACACAGAACTCTAGAGGGTTAACATTAGGTATGGTTTGGGGAGGGAAGAAGGCGAAGAGGTAATGAGCGGCCAAGTTTTCTTATTAAATATGAAATGTTATTCAATTTTCGTCACAATTTTTATGTTGAAAGATATATCAGTCCAAAGAGCATGGAAAACATTTGTAGTACGAGTTTTTTTCTTGATGCATAGCTCAATATTCTCATCTTAAAATGCGTCATACATAAATGTGGCTGCCATTCACGAGATGGGAATCATTGAAGCAAATGGGAGGGTGAGATGATGGGGGGGGGGGAGAATGTGGAGGTTGGGGGGAAGGAGGAACATGAGAGAGGGCTACTATCATGCTGGATGAAACCGATTTGACAAAAGTGCTTGCGACTATAGTAACAACGTTTTGTTTTAGTACAATAAGGATATTGTGTGGCCTAACTTTCAGGTCAGTATGAATGATATTAAAATCCCATACACTAAGTATGAAAAGCGTTCAAAATGCAGGGGTAAATAAGATGAAACGAAGCCTTTTCAATGATGGCGTCGGCCGTCACGAAGTTTGGAAACCTTCTCACTAGCTCTACTACACGATATCCGCGAGTACACCACCATTGTTCTTCCAGAGAGAAAAAAGAATGAAACAATCTTGCAATTTTTCTAGCACTTCGTTATCTCAGA
>NC_087202.1:84753960-84901460 GCF_015104395.2 Macrobrachium nipponense | reverse complement strand
AGCCTTGAAAACAAGGCAAGGGAATCTCAGTGGCCAAAAATATCAAGGTTTTTCGTGGTCGCTAAGACAGATCTTTAATGAAAAAAAAAAAAAAACACAGAAAAATAGGTCCTGTTGGTGTGGAATTGTTCAGAAAAGTTTGATAAAAAAAGGAAGTTGTTATTCTTTATTCTTTATCTGTCTCTCCATCTTTCTCTTTGTTGTTATTATAAATACAAAAGTATTATGAAATGTACGGCCGTCAGATTGCATTATGTATTCTCACTAAAACATTCAAAAACGTATTGGGGCTTCCCTTCCGTTCTTTCATACCCGTACCTACACCTTTCGTCAAAATATTCAAACAAGTGTTTGAGCTATTTCCAAACCTCATTGTAACGTAAATATCAGAACAGACAATGTTTATAAATATTTGTTTATTAACAGAGAGCTTTCAACAGTTTCTCGTGTGGAAGTCTGAACACCGTGGCTGAGTCTTTGAGTTAAGTACATCTTAGTTTAACCAGACCACTGAGCTGGTTAACAGCTCTCCTGGGGCTGGCCCCAAGGATTGGACATTTATTTTTACCTGGCTAGAAACCAATTGGTTACCAAGCAACGAGACCTACTACAGCTAACTGTGGGACCCGAACCACATTATATAGAGAAACAAATTTCTAATCACCAGAAATAAATTCCCCCGATTCCACGTTGGCAGGGTGGAGAATCGAACTCGCGACTTGCGAATCGGTAGGCGAGCACGCAACCCACTCGTCCAACGAGGAACTAATGAGTCTTTTAGATGAGAGAGAGTCTGATCGAATCCCGCAGGGAGTTTGGCTTTCCCGATCGTGGAGCAAGCCCTTCTCAGTCAGGCGCTCGATGACGTCATTGCTTGTGAGGGGGCTGACGAGTTGGCAACAGGAGGACGTCTCTAAGCCATCCTCCGATCCGTGGGCTGCCCAGAAGAGGACGACGCCTGAGTTGGAATGAATAATATTATTATGAATCGGAGAAACAGATTGATAAAATAAATCTGTACAGAGATCTTTTGGGAATCTGTACGATTCCCATTTTCTATCTGCCAGATTGCAAAGGGGACTCAAACAGATTCCCGTCAGTTCTCTGTACAGATTTATTTTTAAAGACACGTACATATACATAACTGTGGATTAGTTTCTCGGTTTTAAGACCCCTATGACTATAAGTATTTTTTATCTAATTACTATCATTATTTCAGTAGATGAAACCTATTCACATGGAACAAGCACACCAAAGGGGCCATTGACTCGAATTTCAAGCTTCCAAAGAATGTTGGTTTCGACCTCCCACCGCAGTGATAATTTTAAGAAAAACAATTTAAAAGAAGGTTTCGGTGATTATGATCACGATTATCATTCACATTCAACTTCCTTGTCCCATGAAAGGTTTCATACACTTTCATCAGTTTCTGCAGCTTTTCAGTGCCAGCAGTTGGCACCGTAACAATACTTTCCCCAAACCATGTTGTATCCCATACCCATAAAAGCACCAACTTCAAGATTCATAAAAAAAAAAGATTTTTTGTCAGTTGAAAGATAAAGTTACAGAAGATGTCTGTTGCTTCGTTTTCTATAACGCGAAAATTACACAAGGCGTGATCCTGCCTGCTAAAATCTATGGTCAAATAGCACCTTGTTTCACCAACGAAAATTAAAATAAATATGCCATATTTTATTACATGTAAGGGTTCAGTACTGTTATTTATTTTGTACATTTTCATTCTAATAAATAAATAATAAATATCCTATCCTAAAATTCCTGCATCTTTAACGCAATGCAAAACACCCTTTTCAGACGTTTTCAGACTTTTCCTAGGGCTTCCCTAAACCCCAACAACAACAACAAAGTAGTTTCTAGGCTAACTCCCCGAGTAAACGAAGATTTCAGAAAGCCACATAGCAAGAGGAAATGTAAGAAATAGTGAATACGTTAGATGAGGATGAAAATATTTGCGAAATTTTGTAGCAGTTTTAATGTACTGATCCCGTCATATGAAAAGAAGATAAAAGACCAACGTCTTGAAAGTTTAAGAATATTTTCTGATATCACGTAGTCTACATTCAATCATTTATTAATTTAATTATTTCTTACATTTCCCTGGTGACTTTAATTCCCATTCGATACAAGTCACATTGTAAATTCAGTCAAGTATTTTGGGTCTACCGGCAACAGAGACTGTACAAAAATGCATTGATGAGTTAATGTATAGCTTAATGACTTTTGAATTGATTGAATACAGAATTTAGGCCAAAGGCCAAGCACTGGGACCTATGAAGTCACTCAGCGCTGAAGCGGAAATGGACAGTGAAAAGCTTTGAAAGGTGTAACATGAGGTAAGCCTCGCAGTTCCTCTATGAATCAACAACTGTCAGGAGAGGGTGGAAAGTAAGATAGAAGACAGAGAATATGAACGGAAGTACAGTAAATAGAATGAAAGAGGTTGCAGCTTGGGGCCGAAGGCACGCTGCAAAGAACCGTAAGTAATGCCTACATTGCACCGCATGAGGTGCACTGACGGCACTAACCTCCTACGGGAAATGACTTTTGGAGATTTGGTTATTCATTTGTTCTTTTTGAAAACACATTCGTTAATTTACGTAAAATATAACTGACACATTTCTGTTGGTTAATTCTTCCAAATATAATACAGTTAACAATGTTTTCTGTCTAAATTTAATGAAGATCATCAGAACTATTATTTACAGTTGATGCTTGAAGTATAAAGTAATACTACTGGAAGCAGTAATGGCGAGAGAAATGACAATAACATAACAGAAAGACAGCAAAATGATAGAATAGTCACTAGACCAACGCAAATAATCGTCTCTTACCAAATTCGCCAACACAAAGGACGTATCAGTCGAGACTTTCGGTGGATCCTCGCTTTGTTGAGAAACGCCATTCAATTCTACTGGTTTTCCTCGAGAGTAGTAATGATTCTTGAGAGGATGATCCGCTAGTACTACACTTTCATTCATGCCCGCTCGAATCTCGACGTCGCCGTCGACTGATACCTTCCTCGGAGAGGCTTCGGAATTCTGCTCGTTTCGGTATTTCTCGGAATAGGACGAAGAAGAAGAAGAAGAAGCAGCGACCACGATCAGGTAGACGGACAGGACAAGGAATATCCACGCCAGCAGGGCTCCCTGACGGCGACGCTGCGGAAGAACGGAAGAGTAATGGAAAACAAGTAAAAAATTGCGCCTGAGTTTCGTCTGCACAACCGCGGCCCACGAAACTTTCAGCCACGGCCCGGTGGTGGCCTGTCTACAACGTTGCCAGATGTAAGGTCACGGCTACCTTTAACCTTAAATAAAATGAAAACTATTGAGGTTAGAGGGCTGCAATTTGGTATGTTTGATGGTTGGACGGTGGATGATCAGCATACCAATTTGCAGCCCTAATAGCATTCTTCTTGGTTTTTAATACGCTTTTATGTCTATTTGTTTATTAATTTATTTTTTCCTCTTTTAATGATGGATTTCCTCTTTCTGTATTTCCCTTTACTTCCTCTTACTTTTTCCTGATGAACACCATAATGTTCTTTGGAAGTTTTAATTTCAAGTCAATGGCCTCTTTGGTGGGCTTTTTCCATTTGGATAGGTTTCATCTACTGAACAAAAACAACAACAACAGTAATAATAATAATAATATAATAATAATAATAATAATAATATCAGCGCACATAGTGAGAAAAGAGATGGACTCCTAGGGAGTCGAATAGGATGACTGTCATGAAATAATAATAATAATAATAATAATAATAATAATAATAATAATAATAATAATACTTTCTTCTTACCAGCACGAAGTAAGTCTTGATGGAAGCGCGGAACTGTTTCATGGTGAAGTCTGCGATGGTGTTACGAGGAATTTGTCCAGCCTGAGGGAAAAAAATTAAAATTAAATACAAAGGACAAGTTATGTCCGTAGTTTAAGCTTTGTGTGTGTTTATGAAAGAGAGAGAGAGAGAGAGAGAGAGAGAGAGGTGTTTATATAATTGCCCAGGAAATCTGTAGTACTGAGAGAGAGAGAGAGAGAGGTGTTTATATAATTGCCCAGGAAATCTGTAGTACTGAGAGAGAGAGAGAGAGAGAGAGAGAGAGAGAGAGAGAGAGAGAGAGAATCTATACATAACTTCCCATAAAATCTATAATAATTTGAGAGAGAGAGAGAGAGGGGGGGGGGGGTTCTTTATAATTTCCCATGAAATCTACAATACTGAGAGAGAGAGAGAGAGAGAGAGAGAGAGGGGTCTTTATAATTTCCCATGAAATCTATAATACTGAAAAGAGAGAGAGAGAGAGAGAGAGAGAGAGCTTTGAATTAACTTGACGTCAAAGTGTTTGGTACTGTATCATTGAGTGCAGAAGCAACGAAGAGAGCTGCAAGAAAGTTGATAAGCATCTCTATTCGAGAAACAAAGTGAGAATCCACATTTTTTTAAAGAGACCTTAAAATGAAGTAGGTAATTTATTCCGATAATAATTTTACCTAATTGTTATAATTTTCTTCAGTAAAGCCACTGCTTTTCTTGGCATTTTAGTCAAACATGACCACATTGGCGATGGATTGGCTGAGGTAAGTGAAATGTAATTATAGCAGGAAAAAATGGGATAAATATAAATAAAAACCTTCCACTTTCACTAAATTCAACTGAACTTATTCGTGATGCTGTGATTGGACGAATAAACTGTATTTACGGTTATTTGTATTTTTCCGCGTGTCATGTTCCCAGTCTCCACGCGTGTGTAAGTGTTGTTTTAAAATGTGTGTAAGTGTATTTTTAAAACGTGTGTAAGTGTTCTTTTAAAACTTCCCTGGCAAGTGTATTTGTATATTTCATACGCTGTAATAATAATGATAATAATAATAATAATAATAACTAATAATAATAATAATAATAATAATGAAAGGCTGCTAGATTCGCGGGATGTGGGTTTTGGTTTTTTCGTGTTACCAGCTGATGGAGACACCTGAGATCGATCCCTCGGGGGACGCGCGCATGACTTGGTAAGTGCCGTCTCTTGCAAAATCCACTGCGCTTGGTATGGCTTAAAAGACAGTGAATTGTGCACGTGGTGGTTACTCAGTTCTCGTGGGTAAAGTCGGTAAGAACAAGAGGACATTATCCCTTTGCCAAAAATGTCCCCTGAGTAGAGGAAGTTCAACCCCCTTTAGGCCGGCACGGTTTTGAATCGTGGCCAGCGAGACACGGAACGGAACCGTTACGACGCGCGGAAACGTGCTCGGGAGATTCAAACGCCCGAGTAGATGCTGATCTAACGCGATGTCGTGGCAACGATGATTCAGTCTGGCAGAATTAAAGACTACGAGAAAACAAATATACAGCATTAATTGAATGAACAATCTAGCAATTTAATATTGCTCTGCCATTTGTAATTTTGCTCTGCATTCCTTGCGTCCTGCCATGAGATTATGTCAAAAGGTCCCTCACTGACTATTGCAAGAAAATTCAAGAGCAGGAATTGTCTATAACTGGAAAGAGAATTACCCAGGCAGTAACATTATAGTATAATATATATATATATATATATATATATATATATATTATATATAACACCCTTTATTCTAAGGAAGCGATAGACCCGCCTTATAATAGACAGGATTTTATAAATATCGGGGAAAGCAGAAGATTAGGGAGAATTCAGAAATTGAGTAATGAAGGAACACAGACAAGGATGACTTATTCAATTGAGTTTTAAAGGATAATCTACAAAAATAATCTAATGGAGTCGAGTTTTCTGTACAGCGTATAATCAAGGCCACCGAAAATAGGTCTATCTTTCGGTGGTCTCTCTATATTACTGTATGAACCGCGGCCCATGATACTCTCAGTCGGCCGTAGTGGCCTGTGTTGTTACGTTGCCAGAAACATGATTATGGCTAACTTGAGACTTAAATAAGATAGAAACTGCTGAGGCTAGAGGGCTGCAATTTGATAAGTTTGATGATCGGAGGGTGGATTATCAACATACCAATTTGCAGTCCTTTCTAGCCTATGTAGTTTTTAAGATCTGAAGTCTTGGACTAAGAAACTAACACCTCTTTTGTCACCTGATTCAGGAAAATCCGTCAACGCTTTTCTTGCAAACCCAACTCTTTGGCCGGCTGGCTTTGCTCGCTTCAGTTGCCTAGCCCACCCAGCCTCCCCACGCACCCCCTCCGCCAACCAAATTTGAAAACTCATAGAAATTATCATTGACCCATAATGCAGTATTCATATTTAACAGTAATATGCATAACAGTACCACTTTTGAAGGTCATATCACGTTTTTTGGGTTTGAGAAACAGCCTTTATTCGAATAACTTAGCCTCGATCGCAACCAAGTATCAAAATCACTTTCTAACTATAGACCTAGCATATAAACTAGGAACTCTGGAACTTACCTTTGCAAGCGCCTAGTAGAAAGTGTTTGATGGGACTAAGATATTATTATTATTATTATTATATTATTATTAGAAACACATTTATTAATCATTCTCAAGAGTGTATTCAATGCGGAATATCCTTTCTGTTTGCGACGATTTCGACCTGAATTTTCATCGACAACGTCACTTGAGTGTGGCTGAGGAATTCACCAACCTCTGCTCTGATCTACTACAACACGTTTCGGGGTGGGCCTAGCAACGTCATCATCCCAAAATTTAATGTTTGAAGACATTAGGCCCAAATTATGGGTCTAGTATGAGCTTCGATGCGTCATGTATATCACTATGAGGCCCAGAAAGCTAATTAATTCGACTGTTTGAGTCTAAGGCCACGCACGCAAACAGTTGAACTCACACAGAATCCTCGTGCTGTTAATCTAATCTGTTTGATCTCCTTGCGATATCTATAACAAGCGAAGATCGACGGTGTTCGAAGGAAGAATCCTGCGTTCTCAACTGCTTGTATGTTGGAAGCCGGAAGTCGGAGACTTTTATGTTAACGTGGATAACCTTGATGTAAAATCATTCAGAATTTTGGCGCATTTTCCCTATCTCTCTCTCTCTTTATGTGTGTGTGTGTGTGTGTGTGTATGGCTTCTCTTCCTTCTCCCATTTTCTAAGTAATACTGTAGATGCTTAGAAGCGCTATATGGCAAAGATCGTATATATACCATTCACTGGTGGTCACCTGTCCAAGCTCTTACTAGGCCTAGCGACGATCACGGTACGAACATGTCACTATAACCAAGGCTCGCTATAACTCCAAGCTCTTACTAGCGACGGTGTGAACATGTTACAACCAAGGCTCGCTATAACTCCCAGTCATCGTCGGCCTGCCGACCAAACTCTGACAAATCACAGCGCAGTCACAACGTACTTACTGATTGATCGGACGAGCAACAGCAGTGAAACGCGAAGAAGAAAGTCCGAGTTAAACTGGCTTTATGCCAGCACCGGCTTTTGCTCTGAGGAGCACTCCATGATAAAAAAAGAAGTTATGACATAAGAGCAAAATGTTAAGGCGACAAGAAATCTCTGTCAATAATAAGATTAATAAGCGTGTAATTACTCAACAGGAAGGATACATACACTCGTGTATTAAGTATTTGTACTGTGAATTAAATAATAGCCGAAAACTGCAAGGATTTTTAAGACCCAGGAGAAGGAACTGCTTCCGGAGAGAGAGAGAGAGAGAGAGAGAGAGAGAGAGAGAGAGAGAGAGAGAGAGAGAGAGACCCGCTAAAACCCCATTCAAGTATTTCCTATCACTGCAACATCTTCCCCGACCGAAGATGATTACAGAGTCTATTACAGACCTCATGAATAAAAGGAAATAGTCTATTACACGTTTGTTTAATAATTGTAGGGAAATTAGTTCAAGCAGACAGCAATTAATATGATGTTTCCTCAATAATTCTAAGAAACATTATTCACCACTGACAAATTCCTAACGAGAGAGAGAGAGAGAGAGAGAGAGAGAGAGAGAGAGAGAGAGAGAGAGAGAGAGAGAGAGAGAGAGAGAGAGAAAGCCGAAAGTTGTGTTTCATTTATTCGTCAAGTTGTCTGTCACATGATAAATTCAGTCTCATATTCGTTTAATTTCCACTGCTAATATATCATCCATTCCTTAGCACCAATAATGATTTATTTTTTAATTTTCATTTTCAATATCCTTTATGTAAAAATGAAATCGGGTGTCATCTCCTTTTGCAATGCGAAAGAACCTATCAGTACGAGGCTTCATTTCCTTTACCTTAGCAGGATCAACACAATTTAACTATACTCTGTTTTTTTTCCATCTGCCCATCCGCCTGTGGTGTTTGCGTATGGTAACACTGCATTCCGGGCTTCAAATAATATCCTATTTCGAATATTAACGGTGTAATTCACATACAATAAATTATTAAAACACTTTTCAGTTGCAAATGTACACCAAGATATCCTTTTATTTACCTAAAACTTACACATAGCGTAACTATTTACAGCTCGGGACGCAGCGTTACCATGCGCGACCACCACAGGCGGATGGACAGATGGAAAAAAAAAAAAAAAAAAAAAAAACAGAGTATAAGTTTCAGCAACCACTTATCTGTCAAAGACCTCTCCATTGATCAACTCTCTAACTTGTAGTGCTTGATTATACCGCCACGATTGCCACAGAGTCTATCCTCTCTTGTTTTTTGCAGTCCTTCTCCAGTTCCACTTACCTCTTGCCTTTGACAATAAAAGCGGGTCAGCAGAAGAACCTGTCATGCATGCTTTATGTTCCCTATCGTAAGACAATTACATCTCTATTCTCGTGAATAGCTTTGCGAATCTCAAATTCACATTTCAGAAGTGGCTAGCCCCATTGCAGTAGGTTTACTGAATAGCAACTTCATCTAAAGTATATCGGGGATATACTTTAGAAAGTTGTTTCTGTCACCAACGCTTCCCCCATATCTTCTTCCCCATCATTGACGCTACAAATAACGTGCGAGCTAATTACGACTAGGCAGAACAACGTCATTCATCCCCATTAAGGGATATTCTATTCCGAGGAATAAAGTGAGGACGAGGTTCCCATTCTAACGGTTAGTTAGGCGCTGGTAAATGTTATGAATAACAGTAGAACGAGAAAAGATGTGAACCACGGAATGTGTTGCAAAAAGTATTGAGGGAGTTTCACAGAATTTGTATAAAGAAATGAAGATGTCTTTGAGGGTAAAATCTGGAATAGATGCGCGAACGGTTGCCATAGCCGTAACTGTTTATAAATTTGCTTTTAAAGTTAATGTTGCTCGAAGGTGATAAATGGATTTATAACCTTACCGTTAAAGAAACTGATACGAAGACGTATTGAAATGCGAATTATTTGATGGTTATGGTTCGAGGCAATTCCTTTACAATGGCGCCTCTTAATTTTAAGGGTTATTTTTAATTGCTGAGCTCGTTCATTCTTTTTTCTCTTTTTTCCACATCATGTATAAGGTTTTTCTTATTTCATAATGATCTGTAAATAGAAATTTTCCAACGATATAACTTTCATTCTCTTCATAAGGCTGCTGAAGTCCAATTGTTTAATGTGTTCTTCTCTGTAAGTAAAACAATATAAAAGGAAATAAAATATGTCTTCTTCTGTATTAACACAAAAAGGACAACAGGTGTTTCCATTCTGGTGCCTTTGTTATATTTAAATGTAGTGAGTTGGTTCTGGCTCTAAAGAGAAGTATCGAACCAAAAGTGTTGTCATAAATTTCTTCATCTTTTATTTATCTTTTCCACATTTTATATATATTTACGGTCACTTTATTTTCCAAGTCTTCCTTCCACTTCACTGTGTCCCAGATTCTGGCTTTGTCCTTTATTTCTGTTTTCGACATTTCTTATTTGAATCAGGAAGAGCTTACGGGCTGATATGAAACACAATGAAGAAGAAGAAGCTAAAACGAAAACAAACGTCCAACGATAACAACTCTCTAGCGGCGACTGGTCCTCAGATTCACAACTCCCAACGAAACTTTCCATGATCTTCGAACTCTGTAAGTACTTTTACCCGCTTTTTATATTTGGTTTACATGTTATTATGGCAAAGTAATCAATACTAACGCTATGAGGTAAGATATCGTAGCCATTAGACTGAGGCTGAAAATTGTCATCGGATTTGATGGGAGCTTGGCTCATCCTCCTGTCGAGTCTGATCAGGTTAGGTATTATTTACGAACTGGATATTGGTACGGCAGCCGTATCCCTGATTACGATGGATATTGGTACGGCAGTGTATTGCGCTTACGCGAACCCTTGTTTACCGCCTGAGGCATATCAGTGACAGCAAGAAAATGACGACAAAACATGTTTTCAGGTTTCAACAAGCTGAAAAAGGCAATAGACGTCTATGAAGAGGCAAAGTTCCAGAAATGGTATATCCGTAGGTTACGAAAGATCGAATCGGCCCTGAAAAGAGCTCCGAAGAGAAGATTCAAAGATTTGAAGCTTAGCTAGTAGTAAGGCAGTGCAGCAGTCAGTAGTGCGTTCAATATTGGAAACATGCTGTTAATATGGACCTAATTTAGATGATTACTTAGAATTGATTAGGCCGTTTACCAGACGATTGACTTTGGTAGTTTTCCCTACTACCATGAATACAGCAGAGCATGGTTTCTGTGTAGTACTTCAAGTTCTCTTTGAATCTCCTCTTCGAGCTCTTTTCGGGGCCGGTTCGATCGTTCATGACCTACGGATATACAATTTCTGGAAGTTTGACTCTTCGTAGACATCTATTGCTTTTTCAGCTTGTTGAAACCTGAAAACATTTGTTTTTCGGCAAAAACCGATGTATTAGGCTATTACACGGTTCAGCGAGATTCAAAGATATGAAGTACACAGATAGATTAGTTTTACTTTACATGTAGTATATAGTCAAAATCTAATTATGTTTAAGTATTATTGGGATTTTTCATATTTTCCTTTACTGTCAAAATGTTTTGGTGCTTTGGTGATGACAGTATGGTACTTCACTTTGACATTTCGAATTGAACATGTTCAGCGGAACAATTCAGTTCGACTATTATTACTACTGTCACTTACCTTCTAGTGCCGTACCTATATCTCTTAGCAACAGTGCACGGTAACTGTTGCATGATTAGCAAACTACCATATCTGCAGAAAGTCAATAACACAATACGGCACCACTGACAGAATCTGACGTAAACCTACTCTACACGATGTTTGTACGGCAGGAAGTCTGAAATTGACGCATGCGCAATTCACTGCCGTACCAATATCTATCGCAATCGGGGATACGGCTGCCGTACCTATATCCTGTGCCTATTATTTATTAGGTACTAGCTAGTTATCACGGTATATTGGGGAGTTTTTTTGGGGATTTTGTCAGTAATGTATTGTAGCAATGCAGGTTATTAAATTCGTGAAAAAGTAGGTTAACGGAGTGAGATCTGGTAAGGCTACGGTAGGGCCAGTGGCCTTATCCTTCCCACCTCCAAGATTAGGCGTAGCCCAGGCTAAAGGTGTTACTTATTTTAGGGTAAATGCCCTCTGTAATAGCCTACTTTGTTACATTGCATTAGGCCATGGTGAGCCCAAGTTACGCTGGGGGCCAGTTCTCCCCCTACTGCAAAGTCCCCCGCCCCCAACTTGTAATCATAGGGTAAAGTATCGCAAGGTGTCCTGGCGACCACCTCCTCTACCATAGCACGACCACCTTCCTGAAAATCGGAAATTATGACATCAATTTGTGACTTGGGAGAAAACACTTTGAGAGGAAAGTAGAGGTCTCGAGGTATTGCTTTGATGGACGCTGGCTCTTGACTAATGTCTATCCTGGCTTACAGGATGTATTAAAGTACTTTTTCTTGAAGGTGGTCACACTACAGTAGAGGCCGGCCATTTGGTATTTTGCCCTAGGGCCTGGATACACAAGCGCTGAAAATGTCGTGTTGCTGACACCATCAGACGCTGTCTTTTACAGAATGAGGGATCTTCCCAAGCTTTTCAATGGAAAACCACCAATTTGAACTACACAAGTGTTACTAGAGTTGCATTAGGACATGTTACGCGGGCGTCAAGAATTTCTAACAGTGTCAATGTTAGTAACGCGCACTATTAATGCCTTGCCTGTGACTACACAAGATGCTGATGCCGCTCAGCTGCTAGGACCTCACCAGGTTGGCTAGACCTCTGGGCTCCTGTACTATAACAGCACTGGGGCCCAGATGCCACTCTACGTCAGTACCTTGAGAGATAGCAGAGATGTTCGACACTGACAAACTATCTCCAAAGATGAAGGCAGGGTGGCATTATATGATGTCAAAATGAAGGATTACAGCAACAGAGAAATAAAAGCTAAGTGTTAGACTGAAATAAGGATGGCAATGTTCCCAGACTGAATTGACAAGATGGAAGCGGAAAAAAATATAAGAGGCATGAGCCTGTCACACATCCTACTTGGACAGAATGCATAATGAACTAAACATGCTTGTTTGATACTCGGTAATGCTTTGAAAATATAATTCTTGGATTCTGGCCCAAAACTCAACATTACACAAGAATTGTAGGTTAAGTTAGGTAAGATAAGGCAAGGCAGGTATAGCATATTAACATTTGATGTGTCCTGGTCATTCAGTTATTATGTCTCCCTCTTTTGGTTGTATTTTTTGTATTTGATAAGGTTATTTGTTTGAAGGTGTTTATATTTGTTTGGTAGTTAGGCCAAGGATAACTGTACCAAGTGATGTATTTTCATCAGGAAGGCAGATATTCTTACAACTGACTCTAAGAGCAGTCATGTTATGCAAATCACACTTTTGTAAGACTAAATGGCTAACCCATCTATGTATATTCTTTTCAGTATTTATTGCAGATATAAAACCTGATACTGTATTGTATGTTTAATTGGGACAGAATCTACTTAAATTGTTGATTTAATGAATACTGTACAATGTTCAGAAAAGAGAGTGCACAAACTGCCTGTTGAGGGGATGTGGCTTTCTTTCAGTAGTAAAGAAAACTACTTTGTTCTATAAACAATGTTAATTTTTGGGTAGTCATGCATATCTGTTAATCGTTATATCTTTAAGTATTTGATTCAGATAAAGGTGGGTGTTGAATTTCAAGTTAAAGCTTATGCAAATATGCATTGGTTTGGCTTGAGAGTGCAAAATGATCTGCGTAGTGAGCTGAATTGTTGAGCATTCCATGAAGAGAAGGCATGCATTGATTATATATAATGATGAAGAGTAGTGTGTTAAATTTATTTTATACAATTATTAAAGTATATTGATCAAGTATAGAATCTGAGGTAATGGTGCTTAAAAACTATTGGAGTTTGTAATGTATAATTCATTCAACTTCTTTTCTATAGAAATCTGTTACCATGGATGGAGAAGTCCTTCTAGAAGTGCCCCCCAATCTTCAAATGTTGATTCGGCTTGTGGTGCGAGGATTTTATGGAATAGAGGATGTCTTAATCATTGATATGCTTGTGAGAAACTGCTGTAAGTTACGTTTATTTGATGTTCATTTTTTAAGGGGATATGTTACATGCTTTTACATTTTTTAAAAGTTATGAATACACTTGATAACCCATTAGTACTTCCAGCAGTTTGTAAGCTGATAATTTAAGGTGATAGTGTACCAAGTAAGGGCCCATGTTTTGTGTTTGAATTCTTGCCAGGGTATAACTCATTACTATCATAATTGTTGTATAGAATTGTGATTGCTATTAGAAGTATGAGGAAAAAGTTTTTGAAAAATGTTCACCAAAATAATGTGATGAAATTAATAAATTCATCCTCATGCTATTGTTGCTCTGCTTTGTAATTCTCGTTTGTAGAAATAGAATTGGTATGCATTATTTTTCAGTGTTTCTCCATTTGCTTAAGTCAAGTTGTTTAGACATCTGATTCAACGTGATACTTTAAAAAGATTTTCACTTTTAGTGATTAAATGTTTAAATAGGTTATCAGAACACTTATTATCATTCTGATTACACTGAGTCCAGTGTTTGATGATATTGCATTATGCATAATGCTGTCTCATTTCATACAATCAACTTACCTGTCAGATATATACATAGCTAAGACTCCGTCGTCCCCGACAGAAATTCAAATTTCGCGGCACACGCTGCAGGTAGGTCAGGTGATCTACCGTCCTGCCCTGGGTGGCAGGATTAGGAACCATTCCTGTTTTCTATCATATTTTTTCTGTCGCTTGGAATGTAAACAACGTTTGCAGTTCCTCCTGACTTGATTTTTGGATTTCATCGCCATCGATCTTCTGGGCTATCTTTTGCAGGGAAGTACTGGATCTTTGGTTCGGCATACGCATATTAATTTGTTTTGATAACTTTGGCTTCGAAAATTTCGAAGAATTGTTTACGTGTAACTACCGAACTTTTCGGTAGACAATCACATAGTTTGCAAGAAGGAAAATTTTAATATTTATTCATAATAACGTGTAGTAAATGTTAGAATTGATTGAGCTAACTTCCTTCTTGACGATGTAAGGAAAGAATAGTTACGCTTCCTTTAGAAGTTTATATAGCTCTCGGACTAACGAGCAGTTAGAGCATTAACATTACTAGTAGTGTGGTATCCTCATCTCCTTCTTACTTCACAGAATCTTCAAATTCATATTGCAATTTGAAGACAAAGGAATGTAGCTCAAAATACGAGCTATTGAAAGGTAAGAAGTGATTTTACTGTTAGTGCAGTGGAGGGTGCGTTCTGTTCGGCTCTGTTTCGCTCCCAGGCCTAGACCTCTTCCAAGCTACATACCCCAAGAGGAGAAGAAAGTCGAAAGCCTTAGGAGGTTATGGAGAATCCCCACCGATCAGGCGTCCCCTCGGCAGGATCTGTAGAACGTCCCAGACTGCCAAGTTCGCCATTGGAAAGGCGTCCTAATTAGTAGAGGGTGCGTTCGATCGGCTCTGTCTCGCTCTCAGGCCTAGACCTCTTCCAAACTCACAAGCCCAGAGGAGAAGGAAGTCGAAAGCCTTACGGAGGTTATGGAGAATCCCCACCGATCGGGCGTTCCCTCGGCTAGGATCTGTAAAACGTCCCAGACTGCCAGGGATAGCCATTGCAAAGGCAGCCTTTAAAAAGTGCGTCTGTTCTTCCGTTTCTTCATCTTACATCCGAAAAGACGAAGAATGTACATGTTAGAAGTTCGGACGATCTGGCTCGTTCTCTGAATAAGAGAACACTGACTCACTGAGCGAGAGGCTGAGAGCCAGCCCAGCAAGCTAGCGCGAGCCACGTTCCAACAGCCAGCAGCGAGCCGCGTTCCAACAGACTAGCGCGAGCCGCGTTCCAACAGACTAGCGCGAGCCTCGTTCATACAGATAAACGCGAGCCGCGTTCCAGCAACTGAGTGCGAGCCGCGTTCCAGAACTTTTCTTGGCGCAAGGCGGACGCCTTCAAAGAGAAAACAGACGGCTTAACTAAGGAGCCTTATAGTAGAATGGCAATCAGAGGATGCTTCCATTGAACGTTTTCTGGCAAGAGCTCGTATAACAAGACTAGAGGCGCTCGGATCTATTAGGGCGCACGGGACCTTCCACGCAAGCGGAACGTTCCAGGAGCGAGTCTCCTTTCTAGCGTGCGGAACATTCCAGGCGCGCGGAACTATCCAGACGCCAGGCGCTAGGCACAAGGATCCAGACGCCAGGCGTCAGAAGATTTCAAAATCTTCATTAGAGAGAGTCAGTCGCGAGACTCCTCTTTGAATTTTTAACTTGAACAACTTTCCCCTGGCAAATGTGCAAGATGTCGCACAGGCGGCCGTTGCTTTTGTCAGAAGGATTCTGATACTAAGAGAAGCCCCTTTTCATTATTCAGAAGACTCCTTTGTTAGGCAGTTCCTCTCAATGCGGACTCTCTCCTTCATCCATGCTCTTCCCTCGTTTTGAGGAGGCAAGAGCTTTGGGAGTTTTTCTTAATAAGATCTCATCGATGTTTGGGTATGATGGCGGATAGAAAATATCTACTTCCTTCCGTAAACCCTAGTGATGAACAGGAATTCTGTCTCTTCCGCGATTTATGAAGAAATCACGAAGATTTAAAGAGTTCCTTGATTAACTTCGTTCCTTAAGGATATATTTATATATACTCTTTCTATCGTTCTATTAACGAAAAGAACGAAGATAGTAGAAGGTAGTAGAGTTTCTGCTGTATGAGAATACGATACGGTCAAATCATAAACACATACCGTAGTTACTTCTTTTCTGTGCAACTCAATTACAAGTATCCTTCTACGTCTTTCCTAGGAAGGACTACGCTTAAAGGGATTGTTAAGACTACACCTACTTAGCTTCTAGATTTATCGAAGTCTTGTTTCGCTTAAATATGCTTTAATAAGAACTTCCTGAAGTTCGATAATAATTTTATTAAATTCCTTTATTAATTGGAGTAGCTGGCAACTCTGGAAGAGTAAGCGGGGACTGCTTTCGCTGAGAGCCTGAGACCAACGCAGTACGCCTACGCCAGTTACTGTCAGTACCATGTAGGTGTCAGTCATGAGCTGTCGGCGAATCTCTCTCTCCTGCGGGATGGAATAACTTTCCGTATCTCTCCCCTACAATCGCGGTCTTAACCTCGGATTGAGGGGATAGTTAAGCTGACATAAATAAATATTGTATGCCTTTTGCTAAGAAGCTTTCAATAAGAGAGATAGTACAACCTTTCAATGCTGTTTACCGTAGGTAACATTATTAAAGGATTCTATCGCAGCAGAACATTATATTATGTAATGCTCTCAGGCTTACGAAAGCATAGCTTATTAGAGTACCTGCTCAGAAGAAGATGGATGAGTCGGATGGGAAACATTCTCTTTGGGACAGAACTTGTTTCCCTGAATGGACTATACTACGTATATAAAGTTTTTTCCTACTAAGAACGGAATTAACATGTGAAAGGATGTCGGGTACCATAAAGGCACAGGTGTTCTGGCACATAACATAAAAAGAATTAGAAGAAAGCGCCAGTCTGGCGCAACGCGCCAGAAGTACCAACCTGGCGCAATGCTCCAGAAGCGCCAGCCTGGCGCAAAATTTGCGCCAGAGAAAAGCCAAAGACCTGGCGCAGTGAGCCAAGAGCACCATCCAAGATTTTCTCGTTTTAGCGAGTTATTAACCTAGGAGTCCGGTAGACTCTCGGACTCCAAGCTCGGTAACGGCAAGATTCGTTCCTGATTTCGTTACCCATTTAATCAGGCCATTTCCACGACACTCTCATATCGCATAGAGCATCGAGAATCTCTTTTTTCGCTCCTATTCGCGTTAACAAAGAGATCCTTCTCGATCGACGATAATAACTGTTAACATGTTTAACATTTATTGGAAAGAGTTGTGAGAAGACGAACAGGCTTCCTATAGACTGCTTCCTTTTCCTACTTCTCCCCGATTGAAGATGACGTGGGAAAAGCTTCAAGGAAGATTATCTTGCCAGTACAAGAGCAACTGGCCTCTTTGGTGGGAGTGTTAGCGCCTCGTAGGAAGGACGTTGCGCTTCCAATCAAGAAGTCTCGTCCTCTCTCCCCTGCGAAGCGAGAGGCGTCATGCAGACGTGAAGCTTCCAAACATATCGCAGAGGCTTCGGTTTCGAGAGCGAGATCGGGAGAATCTTACGGAAGACACGTAACGCCAGAGAGACGTGAGACGTCGTCAAGACATGAATAGTCATTTAAAGCTGCTTTTAGACGCGAGGCTCCAACCAAAATTTTGGCGCCAGTTAGGACGCCTTTTGAGAGCGAAGCATCTTCCAGGCGCGAGGCGTCATCCAGACGTCAGCAGCCACACAAACGGGAGGCGTCAGCCAGGACGCTTGGCTGACTAGAAGCGTCATCCAAGCGGGAAGCGTCATCCATTTATGGAGAGAAGCCTGGGCTGTTGGCGCCTTCCAGGACTATTAAAGCGGGGAAGAGGAAGGAATATCATTCCCTTAGCCCCTCTCCTATTAGGAGTTTGTCTCCTCCAGAGGAAAGACGTACTGAATTAGCAGTGGAGACTCATCTAGACCCCGAGTTAGAAGTAAACTCGGAGGAGGAGTATCAAGGAAGAGAAGGACTGTCGAACTATAATGTTTTGACAGCCTTGCTTCTAGAGGAGTATGGAGACGACTTGACTCCTGCCTCTCCTCCTTCTCCGCGCTCTCTTTTCTCGAGTGCAAAGACCGCGAAGAAATCTTCGTTTTTTCTTAGAATGAAGCCCGCCATTTCGATGAAGAGGGCTCTTCAGTCTTTAGACTCTTGGATGAAGTTGAAGAAGGAGTTAGTTAGAACGGTCTTCTGCATGCCTCCAGCGAGACTAGCTGGTAAAAGAGGCATTTGATATCAGACGGGAGAGAATTTGGGTATTTCTCTTCCGTCTACGTCAGAAGCGGACTTTTCGACCTTAGTGGACGCTTCACGTAGACAAGGTTTGAACTCTGCCCGTATAACTTGGGGCATTTCAGAACTGGACCATCTCCTCAAGGGAATCTTTCATGTATTGGAAGTTTTCAACTTCTTAGATTGGTCCCTTGGGGTGATGTCCAAGAAAGCCCATGATTCTGAAGGACTCGAACCAGAAGTCCTTCTGTGTATTTTGTCTTGTATAGACAAAGCGGTTCAGGATGGCTCGGTTGAGATCTCCTCTTTGTTTGGAGCAGGTCTTCTTAAAAAGGACAGTATATAGTGTCTTTTTAACCAAAGCGGTCTCCCACGCTCAGAGGGCTGCGCTTCTGTACTCGCCTTTGTCTGACTTTTTGTTCCCTTCTCAGTAGTGAAGGACATTTCTCGTTCATTAACTGAGAAGGCGACTCAAGACCTTCTGACACAGTCAGTAAGGAAGAAGAAACCTGCAGACAGCCCCACACTGTCATTGTCTGATGAGGAGAAAGACCGAGCCTACAACCTGACACAGATGCGCTAGATGCGAACATATAGGACAGATAAGAGTGTCCGATGTGGACATTGCCAGACATCCTCGAGACTCTACCAAGCTCGAAGCTCCGGCAAGTGGAGGAGCCACCCAGGCGCGAGGCACCAGGCAGGCGCGAGGTACCAGCCAGCGGCGAAGCTCCAGGCAGGCGCAAGGCGCCACTCCAACCGGGCGCGAGACAGCCAGCCAGGCGAGAAGCTCCAGGCAGGCGCAAGGCGCCAGCAGGCACAAAGCGCCAACCTGGCGCGAGACGCCAGCCAGGCGCGAGGCGCCAGGCAGGCACAAAGCGCCAACCTGGCGCGAGGTGCCAGCCAGCCGCGAAGCTCCAGGCAGGCGCAAGGCGCCACTCCAACCAGGAGCTAGACGCCAGCCAGGCGCAAGGCGCCAGCCAGGCGCAAGGCGCCAGCCAGGCACGAAGCGCCAGCCAGGCGCGAGCAGCCAGCCAGGCGCAAGCCAGGCTCTAGGCGCGAATCTCCAGCTAAGACGCGAAGCGTCATCCAGATGCGAGGCGCCAGTCAGCGAAAGGTACCAGACAAGCGCTAGGCGCCAACCAAGAGCGAAGCACCAGCCAGGCGCGAGGTTCCTGCCAGGCTTCAGGCTTCAGTCGGGTGAGATCCATTTCAAGAAAGCCCTGGTCTTCTTTGAAACATTGAGATCTCCTAAGCACTTCATTAGTGACTTGATTCCTTCAAACAGCTGAGAATTAAAAGCGCAGGAAGTGCGCGCTTTTGCAAATTCTTGTTCTTTACATAACAATATGTCATATAAGACATATTAGCTGTGTTGTACGGTAGAGGCAACTCTGTGTTGACTTTTCATTACACAAAGGATGTCAAGTTAACCTACGAGAGATCCTTCTCTTTTGGTTTATACGTTTCTGCGGATACGTTACTGGGATAAGGAGCCGACACTGATCCTTAACTTTGAGTTAAAGTTTTTTAACTTAGTGAAATTATTGGGGTTTTTGAAAGGAGTGTGGGGATAACTCTTTCCAATTTGAGCGCGAACCCTCGTGTTAGGATCAGGTGATCGGGATTGGTGTTGCGCTCCTTCATAAGGTGTATTGTCATATAAGTGGATCAGCACCCATTGACAAAGTCCTTTCAGGCTCTGCCGAGTAAGTGGATAAGACCCCTTCGGCAGACCCACAAGAACTCTTGGCCATAGATCACATATCTCGCTAAAGTTTCTTGAGGTGATGCAGACTACTGGGCAAACACCCACGAAGTCTACCACCTATCAGGTAGGAACCAAGGTTTTATTTATACCTACAACATATGTTGTTTACCTGTCTATTCCATATAGTAGCTGTCTCTTACCCTCCACCGAAGGGTGCCAATCAGCTATGTATATATCTGACAGGTAAGTTGATTGTATGAAAATGATATTGTTATGATACAATAAAGTTTCATACATACTTACCTGGCAGATATATACATAGCTAAGACTCCGTCGTCCCCGACAGAAATTCAAATTTCGCGGCACACGCTGCAGGTAGGTCAGGTGATCTACCGTCCTGCCCTGGGTGGCAGGATTAGGAACCATTCCTGTTTTCTATCATATTTTTTCTCTTCCACCTGTCTCCTTGCGGGGAGGCTGGGTGGGCCCTAATCGTATATATCTGCCAGGTAAGTATGTATGAAACTTTATTGTATCATAACAATATCATTTTTCATTATTATTTAGAAAAGAAAAATATACTTTGTCATGAAAATTTTACATTCAGGGATTTTCATCCACTAGTTCATTACTGAATGGTATTGCTAGATTATAATGATAGTTTTTACGTATACGACTTACCAGGTAGTTACATATAGCTATAGTAGTCTCTGACGTCCCAGCAGAATTTCAAAACTCGCGGTAGCGCTAGTTGATAGGTCAGGTGATCCCTTCCCCTCCGCCCCCTACTGGGGTACTAGGAACTATTCTAGCTAAGCTCAGATTTTTTCTGCCATGGAGCTGGTAACTCCTGCTCCGTTTCGGTTGAATTTCATCATCGATCATACGGTCTTCGTCAGGATTTTTGGTGAAGTACTCTGTATGATTTTGCAGTTTAACGGTGTTGATATACAGCTAGTTAGGCATTTTCGCTTGGAATATGTTGGATTCATTATAGGTTTTGCAGCAAGGGCTGCAAAACAAGGTTGTGTAAGGCCAGTGTGGATCTTCAAACCATTTGTGTGTCTTGTAGGGGTCAATCTTGCTGTGCAACCTTAACCTGTGATGAATGCAAGGAGCTAACTGAGAAGGAGTGGAAGGCATTTAACAAGTACGTATGTTAGGAAACTGGAAAGAGACAGAATTAGGAGAGCGTCAGCTAGGACTTCTTCTTTGGTGTCTCAGGAGTTAGTTAGTCTGGAAGAATCTGTCACTAACATTCCGATTTCTAGCAATTCCCTCAACCCAGACTCTGTAATTCCTGAACCCGACACTGTTGCCGATCTTAAAGTCCAAATGGACTCTAAATTTAGTGTAATTCTCGCTACCATGGAGAAGATGAGCGAGACAGTTAAGTCATTGTCGGAAAAGGTGTTGAGTGCGGTGCCTACTGTGAGTGTTGTGGAGGAGGTGACTGTTCGGCCCTCTCGTTCTCCTAGACCTAAGCCTCTGCCAGACTCCCCAGCCCCTGGGAGGAGGCATGCTGACAGTCCAAGGGAGGCGAGCGGGACTTGCTCCCGAGCAGTTGCCCCCTCAAGCAGTTTTGTTGGTATTTCCCAAACTGCTGCTGAGCGCCACCGAAAAGGCGACTCAGGGAAGTGTCTTTCCTCAGTATCTGGTTCGGAGGACTCTCCGCGAGGGGATGGCGTTTTCCGGACGAGTCTCGCCCGTTGAAGAGGACACACAAGCTTTCTCTGGGACAAGTACCCAAGAAGAAACCTTCTATCAGGCGACAGGAAGGTCCTTCGTGTAGTTTTTGGGAATCTCCAGAGAGGTTTTTGCCTTCGCAGGAAGAATTTTCCAAGCGCAAGTCTCCTGCGCTCAAGGCAAAGCGTAAGAGAGCTTCTAGACTCGCTTTGTCTTTGACTGCCAAGTTTCATGATTCACGCTTGGATTCTCCCGATTCGTGTCTCCTGCCGCTTCTCGTCGAGAATCAGCACCTTGAGAGGTGTTTAACCCTCTTACGCCGACTGGATGTATTTTACGTCGACATTTTTTGTCTCCCGTGTGCCGACTGGACGTATTTTACATCTACTTACAAAAGTTTTTTTTTTAAATTCGCGGAAAAATACTTATAGGCCTACCAGCCTAAAACTTTTGAATCACGCGCCTTGGGGGATGCTGGGAGTTCACGGATCAAGGTGTTGTTTTGTTTACAATCGTTACGCAGGCGCGCAAGCGCGAATTTCTTTCTTGCCGCACTAAAAAGTATCTGTGACACATCTCGGAAATTATTTCGTCACTTTGACATAATTTTTGTACCATTGTAAATTAGCCATTACGTGAAGTATTATGTATGAAAATGTGCGCATTTTTATGTAGAATACAACAATAAAATACTCATGATTGTAGCTTTTATCAGTTTTGAGATATTTTCATATAAATAACGATAATTGCCAAAATTTCAACCTTCGGTCAACTTTGACTACCGAAATGGTCGATAAACGCAATTGTAAGCTAAAACTCTTATATTTTAGTAATATTCAATCATTTACCTTAATTTTGCAACTAATTGGAAGTCTCTAGCATAATATTTCGATTTATGGTGAATTTATGAAAAAAAATTTTTCCTTACATCTGCGCGGTAACTCTTCCGAAAAAATCATACATGCGATTGTGGTAATGTTTGCACCATTTTAAAATTAGCCCTTATATAAAGTTTTATATATGGAAATGTGCGCAATTTCATGCACAATACAACAAAAAACAACCCATGGTTGTAGCTTTTATCAGTTTTGAGATATTTTCATATAAATAACGATAATTGCCAAAATTTCAACCTTCGGTCAACTTTGACTCTACCGAAATGGTCGAAAAACGCAATTGTAAGCTAAAACGCTTGTATTCTAGTAATATTCAAGCATTTAACTTCATTTTGCAACAAATTGGAAGTCTCTAGCACAATATTTCGATTTATGGTGAATTTATGAAAAAAATAACATTTTCTTTACGTCCGTGCGGTAACTCTTCCGAAAAAATCATACGTGCGATTGTGGTAATGTTTGCACCATTTTAAATTAGCCGTTACATAAAGTTTTTTATATATGAAAATGTGCGCAATTCCATGTAGAATACAAAAAAAATAATTGAAGGTTGTAGCTTTTCTCATTTTGAAATATTTGCATATAAATCACGATAAATATAAAAGAAAAAAAAACCACGTTCGGTCAACTTTGACTCTACCGAAATGGTCGAAAAATGCAATTGTAAGCTAAAACTCTTACATTCTAGTAATATTCAGTCATTTATCTTCATCTTCAAACAAATTCGAAGTCTCTAGCAAAATATTTGGATTTATGGTGAATTTAAAAAAAAATCTTTCCTTCCCTCCGCGTGCGGATTCTCCGCCACAAATCTCCGAAATGCGTACGTCCCATTCTCGGAATATTTGCTCCGTTTCATATTAGGCATTTCATAGAGTTTTATATATGAAAATGTGCGCAATTTCATGTAGAATAAAAACGAAAAAATATTTGAAGGTTGTAGCTTTTCTTATTTCCGAAATAATTGCATATAAAAAAATATATATATAAAAAATTCGACATTCGGTCAACTTTAACTCATCAGATATGGTCGAAACCTGCAATTGTAAGCTAATACTCTTACAGTATAGTAATATTCAATCATTTGTCTTCATTTTGAAAGAAATTGGCAAGTCTCTAGGACCAATATTTAGATTTATGGTGAATTTTTTGAAAAAATATTTGTTTAACGTTCCGCTCCCGTTACGAATTCAACATGCATTATTTTGTGATAATATTTTCTCTGTGTTGCTTTTATTGTTTTACAATGTGTCATATACCAAAATGATTGCAATTTAGTGTACATTACAACGAAAAAAAAGCAACTTGTTACCTTTAACCGTTTTGCGCACAGCGCGATTTGAATACAATTATATATGAAATTTAGTTTTTGCGCTATCATATATCGCATTATTTATATATGATAATGATAATTTTTTTCATTTCTGATGGTTGCATACTAAACTTCAGCCAATGACAAAAAAAAGGAGCCAAAATGAACTCTTAATCTTGAAAACTAAGCACGCTGTGATTTTTTGAAAAAAATATTTTTTCCGCTTCTGCGCTCACTCTGAAACACCTCCGGCACACGGGAGACAATTTTTTTTTTACCGCTTCGGCGTAAGAGGGTTAAGGTGGCGCCAGTTGATGCTCCCGCGTGTGTACCTGCCGCTCCTGTTTCTGCCAAGTTGGATGCCGCCGCTTTTGCGTCTGCCCCTCTTGTTTTCCTTCAAGATATGCAGTCTAAGTTAGACAACATCTTAGGGCTTCTAGGTCAATCGCAAGCGTTGACGCGCACTGAAGCTCTGCTCGCTTTGGCGCTAGACACTCCGCTCGCGCTCACTCCAGTTGGCGTACGCTCGTGTGTGACAGCTCATGCTCCCCCACGTCCACCCGCCCCACCCTCCCTGCCGCCTACCCTGTCGCCGACCCTGTCGCCTGCCGTGCAGCCAGGTACTCAGCAGATGCATCCGCAAGTTTCTTCGTTGCCGATTGCAGATCCAGTTCACGCTCCCCTTGCTGGAACAGTGGATAGCAGAGTGGATTTTTTGTCAGAGAGGAAGAACGGGGAGGACATTGTTCTGTCGGCCTTTCCCCAGTCTCTTCTAAGGAAACTTTCTGGAAGCAGAGAAGGAGTCCTTACAGTCTAATTACAAACTCCTGAAATTTTTTGCCGACAACTTCTCGGAAGATTTCACTGCTGTCGCCCCTCCTTCTCTAGAATCACAGTATGCGAGGAACACCAGGACGAGTTCCTCGACTTTTATGAAGCTGGTGCTTTCGATTTTAGCCAGAAAAGCACTAAAGAAGGTGGATGATTGGCTTAGTGTTAAAAGGGATCAAGGGAAGACAGTTTTTTGTTTTCCTCCCTCCAAACTCTCTTCCAAGAGTAAGGTTTGGTACAAAACTGGGGAAGCCTTCTCTCTGGGAGTCGCTGCCTTCTCCCAAGGGGACTTCTCTAATCTAGTCGATGCAGCTCGGAGATCCGCCCTTAATTCCGCCAAGATCTTTTTTACATCATCTGAAATGGATCATCTCTCCGAGAATGTTTTCAGGGTACTGGAAGTGATCAGCTTCCTTGATTGGTCCATTGGTGCTCTCGGGAGGAAGGTCAAGAGCTTTGGCCTGTCGGAGCAACAAATGTTGGAATTTGCGGGAGTGATGTCCTGTATTGATAAAGCCATCCGGGACAGTGGTTCGGAACTGGCTTCGGTATTTGCGATTGGAGTGCTGAAGATGCGACAGTTGTGGTGCTCCTTCACTGCGAGAGGAGTATCACATTCTCAGAAGTTGGTGTTACTGTTCTCTCCTTTAGATAAGTGCTTTCTGTTCCCGTAACCCTTAGTAGCGGAGATTGCAGAGTTGCTAGCACAGAAAGCCACTCAAGACCTTCTGGCGCAATCAACTAAGAAGCCAAGGACAGTACAAACTACGGTTTCGCGTCCTGCAATGAATCCTGAACTCGAGAAGCCCATTCGGAGCAGATCTTCCTCACACCCTTTCTCCAAGACTTGAGGAAGGACGAGATTCGTACCCAAAGCAATCAGACCTTCAACAAACAAAAAGTGAGTGTGTACCTCTGCACGCCAGTAGGAGCCAGACTGCAAGAGTTTTGGCAAGTCTGGGAGGAGAAGGGGGCGGAACCATGGACAGTTTCGGTCATCAAAGAGGGATACAGGATCCTGTTCGAAGAGATCCCTTTCCTGTCGATTCTCCCGATCCCGTTTCCTTCCTACTCGCAAAATTCAGGAAAATGCTCTATCCTCGAGGACGAGATAATATCCCCATACATCCAGCTTCAAGGAAGTATCTGCGTTTCATGTTCAACGGAAGAGTGTTCCAGTTCAGGGCGATGTGCTTCGGTCTCTCAACAGCACCGCAGTTGTTTACAAGAGCTGTCACACCTGTGGCCAAATGGCTTCATTTGAGAGGAATCAGGATTTCTCTGTACCTCGACGACTGGCTTCTTCGTTCGCAGTCGAAGGAGAAGTGTGCGGAGGATCTTCAAGTCATGCTTCAGTTAGCAAAGGAATTAGGTCTGATCGTGAACCACCAGAAATCGCAATTGATCCCGTCCCAAGTCAGGACTTATTTGGGAGTATGGATGGATTCAGTAGTTTTTTGGGCTTTACTGTCCGATCAGCGGGTCAGTGCCAGCCTCAAGAAAATACGAGACTTCATGAGGAAGTCGCAATGCTCAGCCAACGACTGGATGAGCCTGTTAGGGACACTGGCTTCGTTGGAGCAGTTCGTCTTTCGGGGAAGATTACACATGAGACCTCTCCAATTCTATTTGAGAGAGCACTGGGAACAAAAGAAGGTGCCAGATTCTTTCGTTTTTCCCATTCTGGAAGGAATCAAGTTGGAACTGAATTGGTGGAACTCGGAGGAAAGACTGTTGCAAGGGAAATCCCTCCATCCGGTGAGCCCGAACCTCGAACTGTTTACCGATGCCTCAGATCGGGGATGGGGAGTGACGCTACAGGACAGGGAGGTTTCGGGCCTGTGGTCTCCAGAAGAGAGGGAATTGCATATCAACATAAAAGAACTGAAAGCAATTCATCTAGGTTTGATGAAGTTCGAGTCAGTCATCCGGAACAAAGTGATCCTAGTGAACTTGGACAACACCATGGCCCTGTCGTATATAAAAAAGCAGGGGGGACTCACTGCTTTTCTTTATGCGAAGCGACGAAAGAACTACTGCTGTGGGTGGAAATGATCAGCGTAACTCTCCTCACGAAGTTCATCCAAGGAAAGCTAAACGTGAGAGCAGACCAACTCAGCAGGAGGAATCAAATTTTAGCGACCGAATGGATGTTACGCGACCATGTATGCCGTCCACTGTGGTCTCTTTGGGGCCAACCGATGGTGGATTTATTCGCCATCAACAAGAACTTCCGACTTCCCCTTTACTGCTCTCCGGTATCAGACAGCCAAGATCTTTTGGTGGATGCGATGATGTTGAATTGGTCGGCTCTGGACCTATACGCTTTCTCACCATTCAAGTTAATAAGAGCAGTCCTAAACAAGTTCGTGAACCATCGGAACACAAGAATGATACTGGTGGCTCCATTCTGGACAGTAAGGAAATGGTTCCCGGATCTCCTACATCTCCTAATAGCTTTCCCGAGAAGACTGCCCGAACGAATAGATCTACTCAGACAACCGCATTACAGGAGATTCAACGGAAACCTATCCGCTCTACGGCTGTCTGCATTCAGACTATCCAACGTCTCCTCCGAGAGAAAGGATTTTCGAGGGGAGTTGCGAAGTCTATTGCAGCAGCAAGGAGATCCTCGTTATCCAAAGTTTATCAGTCCAATTGGTTTAATTTTTGAGACTGGTGCAAACGATCTGGAGTCTCTTCTTCTGAAACCACTCTAAGTCAGATCGTGGATTTTCTCCTTCATCTGCATCAAGTTCGCCGTCTTTCTCTTCTGAGAATTAAGGGATATCGTTCTATGCTTGCCTCAGTGTTTCGCCATGGGGGCATTGAGGTTTCAAGCAACCAGGATTTGACGGATTTCCTTAAATCTTTTAATACATCCAAGGCTCAGTCTTCAGAATTAATCTCATGGAATTTGGATGTGGTCTTAAAATGGCTGATGTCTTCCAAGTTTGAACCTCTGTGGTCTAGTTCGCTTCGGGACCTTACAAGGAAGACTATTTTTCTGGTTGCGCTCGCTACAGCTAAAAGAGTCAGCGATCTGCAAGCACTTGACAAGAGAATTGGCTTTGTGGAAGGAAAAGCAGTATGTTCCTTCATTTTAAACTTCGTAGCTAAGAATGAAGATCCTTCTCGGCCATAGCCGCACTCATTTGATATTCAAAGCCTTACAGATTTAGTGGGAGAGGAACAGGGGAGACTCCTCTGCCCAGTGAGGGCACTTAAATATTTAAAATTCACCAAGACAGTCCGAGGCCCGTCGTGTAATCTCTGGTGCTCGGTCAAGGATCCGTCAAGGCCCCTTTCCAAGAATGCTATGTCGTTCTTTTTAAGGGACTTAATTACAGAGGCGCGCACGCATCTGCAAGAGAGAGAAACAACCATGGCGAGAGTAAAGGCGCACGAAGTGAGAGCAGTGGCGACTTCTCTAGCATATAAAAAGAACCTGTTTCTAGAGGCGATACTCAAGGCTACATACTGGAGGTGTAAGTCAGTGTTTGCATCATTGTACCTCAGCGACGTGCAAACGACTTTTAAAAATTGCAGTACCTTAGGTCCCTTTGTAGTGACTGGCACAGTGTTTGGGGAGGGAACGTAGGAAGTCATTCCTTCCTTACTTTTATTTTTGTGGTGGTTTGGTTTTTACAGTTGCCTGAGAGAACGGAGGCTATTAGAGTTCTCCTCTGTCAAATTAGGGTAAAGATGACGTGTGTTTTAAGGTTAGTTTTAATCATCTGGGGTTAGGTGATCCCTCATTATTTCTTCGTTGTGGTACTGCGCCCAGAGAAGGGGCATTATGGATGGCGTGTCGCATACAGGTCACGCCCAAGTCGACATGCACTCCTGTAAGCAACCAGTGACCGGGTCCATACACCCCACTGTTGCTCTAAGGTTAGGGGATTACAGAGGCTGTAATCGCTAAATCGGCTATCTTAGCAGGTAAGGAACTATTTCGTTCTTCTTATTCAGTTCTGTTAAGCAGTAGGTAGCTGTCACTGACCCACCTCCTAAAGGGGCCAATCAGCTATATGTAACTACCAGGTAAGTCGTATAGGTAAAAATGACATTTTTGTGATAAAATAATGTTTTACGTATACTTACCTGGTAGTTACATAACAAAAGCCCACCCACCTCCCCTCTGTGGACAGGTAGGCATAAAATATCTGAGCTTAGTTAGAATAGTTCCTAGTACCCCGGTAGGGGGCGGGAGGGAAGGGATCACCTGTCCTATCAACTAGCGCTACCGCGAGTTTTGAAATTCTGCCGTGACGTCAGAGACTATAGCTATATGTAACTACCAGGTAAGTATACATAAAACATTATTGTATCATAAAAACGTCATTCTGATAGTGAAAAGGAAATTTGATCGAAGTAATGAAACAAACATTACATACAAGATACTTTAGATAAATACAGTTTTTATGCTTCTCCCTCAAAATCAGGTATGAGTGAAGATGATTTGTGCGACCTTTTAAAATTTGATCGGAAAATGCTTCGACAGCGCATAAACACTCTAAGAGCAGACAAGTTTATCCAGAGTAGAAATAAAATGGTTACTCAGGAGGAGGGGAAGACACAAAAGGAACAGTACTATTTTATTAATTACAAGGTAAGGGTTTTATTGGTCCCACTGAGAGTTTTTTTTTGAGTATGGCTATCATAATTTTGTTGGTCATATGTTTAGGCCTAATCAAGAAACACTGGAAAAGGAAAACATGGTTATATGCAATGCACATTTGAGTCTGAAAAATTGAAAGTTATTTTTAACATTGCAAGTTCATGTTTTGCTCTATAGCCATGTATGAACAATGTGAAAACATTTGATTTTATTGACAGCAATGAAACGGTGTTCTGAGAGAATGCCTGATTACAGTACATTTAATCTCTGTTACGCATTGTGGCTTTTATACTTGTGTCCTTGCATAGAACTGTTAAAGTTTAAAGTTAACACATGGAAATGCTCACTTTTACTGCAAGGTGTACTATGGTCTTCTATATATGTTGTTATAGTAATTAAATTCAGTAGTATTTGTTTGAACACTATGTAGTTGATTTAATTTAACTTCTGAAGTGCAGATGTTTATTTAGGAACTTTGTTGTTTCTCACAATTACAAAAATGACTCATAATGTTTATGGTAGTAATAATTTTACTGTACTTTGTATTTTCCTAGGACAACTTTCTTTTTGCATATACTACTCTGTATTTTTTACATTTTTAGAGCTTCCTAGATAATCTGCAAAAAAAAAAAAAAAATCATGAAATTGAGGCAGTACAGAGAATGAGGGAGGGAGGCCAGTACACTGTAAATATAAATGTCACCAATTGCTGTAATAGTATTAAAGAGAGAGAGAGAGAGTCTTAAGTATAAAAGTCACTAATAGTAATTTATCATCAACCAGTTGAAGTTGTATTGAACTTTTTGCAGTCTGAACAAACGCCCAGCAACATCTATCATCAAAATATTGGACCTATTAGTGTTTAACTTTGTTACAACTTAATATTGTGAGTGTTGCAAGGATGATACCTTTGCAGAATCATATCTTGAGAATAATCATATTAAACTTTTTGTTTTGTTTTATTAGGTTTCCCTGTACAGTAGAAGAATATTTAATTACTAGCTCACTGCTTTCTTCTCTATTACCCTATGTACTTTCCATTTGATTCCTATTCGGTTCCTAATAGGAGTTCCAACATGTCTTTATCCCACTGCTTCCACATCCACCAACATTTCTGACTGCTCCTCTTCCCCTCTTGTCACATGTTCAAACCATTCTAACCTCTGAAGATTTTGGTCTTATATCTTATATCCAGTCTCCAGATACCAAATCTCTCAGCAACTCTCCTCATTTATGATGGTCTCGCATTGAGTTTCTCAGTTATTGCATGCAACTTAGAATCCCTACATTTTGTAGTCATAATTTTATCAGTAACTATGTCTCAGCTGCACTTGTTTTGTCTTTTAGACAATTCTAAGACCTCAGATTCTAATGGTTACACCAAGTCTTCTGCAGGGACCACATTTTCTGTACTTGTGTAGTTTCGTCTTTTTATATAATGAATGAACAGTGGAGGACTTGCTGCCGATTTTTGAGGGAGACCAACATTTATCTCTGATTCTTTGTATGTACATTACACCATCTTTAATATATATTTAGTATTTTGATATTATCACATTGCTATCTCAGGGAATCTTTTCAGTACCCTCTGCTTTTGTAATGCCCATCCTTTTTCTTAGTCTGTTAGATTATTGATGATTAATGATATTTAATAATTTGAGACCATTTCAGAGTTTTGTTAATGTTATTAAATACAAGTTGGACCACATAAGAAAGAAATTAGAAATGGAGGAGCGAGATCAGACCAGTCGGGCATCTTTCATTTGTCAGTATTGTCAGCGTTCATATACCGATTTAGAGGTAAGTTTATTTTACTGTTCCAAGATACCTTGAGAGACCAGTTATCAAATTACAGAATTATATGGCAAGACAGCTTGTGTATGAAATAGCATTTTTGTATACTTATGGGATTTAATATGATTTGATCCTACACTGGTACCAACTGTTAGCCTTTCATGTATGAAATAGCCTGCAGCACAAGCTAGAATAGACATAAAATATAGGTAAACAAAGTTGTTAATATAGTGAAGAGGTGGGGAGAGAGGAGGGTTACCCATGCTCTCTTCATGCACACCTTTCCATTCTTCCTTTGTCTATACTGTCGAATAGATATCTCATCACCCTCTTCTGTTTGTGCCTTGTTTCTTGGTTGTGTACCATTGATATCCAAGGTTTTTTTCCCTTTGTTTTGTGCATTGGGTACTTATTTTTGGTTAGTTTTTGGGCCTTTTGGTACAGTTTTTCCCATTTATGGAAAATAAGCAAAACACTGCCGGTGTGAGGTTTGTGGGCGCTGATATGAGGTTTGTGGGCTGTCTTGTAATCATTTCATATCTCCCCTTTTCAGTAGACCCATGTACTGTGTGTAGAAGGGAGTGTACTGGAGCCATTCTTTGTGATGAGTGTGTATCATGGCCATCGCCCAGTAGGAGAAATATGTATACGTGGCAAGAGGAGGAGAAAGCTTAGGAACAGTTTGCCTTCTTCCTTGGAGTGTATCTCCATCAGAAATGATGCAGAGTCCTGCCAGAACCTTCTTGCCTCCTTGCACCCCCCTGTTTCCTCCCTGTTTGCGAGGGATAAGTCACCCACTTGGACACCTATTGATTCCACATCTGATGATTAGGAAACCAAAGATTTATGATCCTTTGAATATCTCCAAGATGTGGCTATCTTTAAAATGCTTGGTAGCCCATCACTTTCCATATTCTTAGACTCCATATATAGGGAAGAATCCTGATCAGCAAATCAGTTTCTATCTTTTATTAAAGCAAAATTCTTCCCTCCTCCCTGCCAGTTGTCGCCCATTGACTGTAGTCCCTGGAGCTCAGCAAGTGGTTATTATGACTGCTCTTCCCTCTGCCTTGATTACTTCCAGTGTGCAAATTTTATATGAATGTGGTTATGTTTGTGAAGAAAAAAATGTTATAGTCATTCTTCATCCTCTTCTTCTGTCTGTGTCTTCCATCTCTTAATCTTCTTTGTTTTCTACTCCTCCTCAGACTTTCTTCCCCAGCTTATGAAGAAGAAGAGGAAGTTCATGGCATGTAGGTAGAGATCCAGGTGGACTTCTTTCTGTTGCTCCTCCACTCACTTTCGAAGCTGACCGGTGCTCCTGGTACATGGGTAGTGTTTTGACACCTCCCAGCTCTTCTCACCTCCCCTTGGTGAGTGTTCATCTTTGCATCGGGTGTTACACAGCCCCTCCCCCCCATCTTCTCCAGGTCCCTGTCCTTGGTTTAGCTGTTGCAAAGTAGGCCTTCTTAACTTGTTTGCTCTCCACATTGCTCTCGGTCTGCATACTGTCAGCATGAGAGTAAGGACTCCTCTCTACCTTCTTGTTTGGTGTGTTTGTACTCTCCATTATGTTCTAAGTGAGGACTTCTTGATATAGAGATTTCTCCCTTTGCCTCTACCTTTTGTGCCCATAGCTCTCCTCACCAGTAAAAAAAAAAGAGAGAGAGAGAGAGAGAGAGAGAGAGAGAGAGAGAGAGAGAGAGAGAGAGAGAGAGAGAGAGAGAATAGTGATGCTATCTCTCTCACTACCTTCCCTGTACGTACTCAGTCATGCTCTTGATTCTCTTTGGCCTTCTCTGGCAAAGGCTTTGATTGTGCAGTGCGGGAACAGGAGTAAGAGGGAGCAGGAGCCTGGTCCGACCTGCGCTCCTTTGGAATAACTGGCTGCTGAGCTTCCGTGGATTGATCTTTTGGTAGTGAGGGACTTCCTCTGGAACCCCTTCAGGCCAAGTAGGAACGGGTTTCAATAAGTTACTTCATTCACTCGTGAGCATGGTAATCTTTGGGAAGTTAACTCACCATCAGCTTTGCATATGATCTTTTTCTTGTAGCACATGTTGGGGGTCCTGCTCTGGAGGCGAAACCTTCGGTAAGCTTACATGTAGTCTAAGTTGTCTGAGGTGTTTGGGCAGAGATGAACACCCTGATTTGGTCAGGGAGTTCTTTAGTTGCTCTTAGATCAAGTAAACTCCTCCCATACTGCTTACATTTCAGAGGACGTTCTACATACGGGAAGATGCAGAGAAGAGGACGTTCTACATACGGGAAGATGCAGAGGATCCCCTTCTCTGGTGGGATGCCTGTCCGCCCCTTTGATAGATAACCTTCTGCATGAGGACTTAATTTTCAGTGCTGCAGAAGCCAAAAATCTGGAATCCATTGCAATGGATATTGTTCACGTGGTCTCTTGGCTAGACCTGTGGCTGTGTACCATCACCACCATTAGATGAAAGAGGTCTCCTCCGAGGTGTAATATACAGTTAAGATGTTGATTATATGAGGTGGTAGGATTCTCACCTACCTTGCGCATCAAGTGTCCAACTAGTGGTCTAACTAATCCTACAACAAAGAGATTCTGGTGTCTCTGTACTCTTTCACCAGGTATTTCACAAGAACAGCCTCTTTCTATGCAACAGCTCAACAACGCAACAGCTCAATAACAGTTTCACACCTCTATTTTCCTTCAGGATAAATGGATGTAACAGTAGCGCTTTGTTGGGAGGGCTCCTGAGACTCCCTCATCTCCTGTGATGCAACATTCAAAGCTTTTGGGAGGGGGGGCAAGATGCCCTCTGCTAAACCTTTTGGTTCAGTAAAATCCTCTCGTGTCTGGTACACATAGGCAGCCCCAGCTTCAGAAACCCAGGCAAGAGCAGTAGTCTTCTTCCTTGACAAAGAAGAGCAGAGAACCTTACAGCCCTTTCAACCCCCACATTCCTGGATCTATTTAAAAGGGGGGCCGGGGAAGGAATAAGAGAGGATAGGATTAGAGTGGCATTTCCCTTTCTCTGCTGCCACAAGTGGGAGATTGCTGCCACAGTGCCCAAAAGGCAGTGGAGCGGAGCCTTATGTAGTGTCAGTCTTGTGAGACTGATACAGTCTTGTTCCAGAACCTTTGCCCTCACCTGTCTGTGAGAGCAATTCTTTTCCCGACCTACACTCCAGGTTCTTGAATAGCTTGATCCTTGTCGGCTGAAGTGAAGCTGGAGATGGAGATAGGTACTATCGAGATAGCAAATTGCAGGTCTCGTGATTTTATAGTCATCTCTTTCTGGTACATAAGTCATCAGGATATTGGAGGTCAGTCATCAACCTCTCGGCTCTGCATTAGTACATTCTGCAGATTCTGTAATGTCACAGTGTTTATAGAGTATTGTGTTTTTGGTTCATTAATTAAGACCATAATCTTTTTCTAAGGTGTTTGGAATGGTAAAGCAATGTCATCCAGCAAGCATAAGAAAGATCAAAGAAATTTTTGCTTTTGAGAGTGAATGTTTTCTTTTAAGTGTGTAACCAAGTCTTTTTCTTCAGTAAATCGGTAACTTTTGATTAGATTTTATTTATTAGCTTTTCTGTATGTATATGTATAGATATTTGGACTCAGTGTTTGTTGATGCAGGCTAGAAAGAAAGAAATTAAAGAAGACTAGATATATCATGGCTTAAGTTTTTTTCAGCTTAATGCCAAGCTTGCGGTTTATGGACCTGACTAAATCTGCTGGTTGGATGGTAGATGCTTTTTAGGCAGCACGTGTACTTCCCTGAGTAGCTTCAGATTTGTTGGAGATATTTTGTTATAGTTAGGATCCATGCTCTGATGTTTCTTGCACTTTTCATTTTAATAGGGTTGAAGATGTTTTTATTGTCAGGGACCCAGTTCTTTTTGCCAGCTTACATCAAATTTAGTGTTAATGTAAGACATACTTCTTGGTTAATGAATATAACACTATATACAGTATATATGCCCTATATATGCAGCAAAATATTATGTAACACAGGATTTATAGCAAAAAAGCAAATGCTTTTGCTTATAGTTTTTTCTGGCTGCATGTAAAGGATAGGAAATATAAAGGGAGGGATGGGTTGAGTTCAAGGTGGGTGGCAAAGCATGTTGAAGATGTGGGAGACAAGTAATCTGAATCTTGATGCAATAGAGAGAAAGAACAAATTTTAGGAATATGATATGACAAATTTTCTAAGACAATTTGTATTTTTCATAGCTACAAACCTGAGGTCTTAACAATAGGATAAGAAACTAGTGCTGTCTTCCTCTCCCTCTTCCCCCTCTACGCCCCATCGGCGTATGAAGCGTTGGAAGGCTAAGGATTTTGCCCTTCCTTCGCCTTCGAGGGAGGAACAACGCGGATGTGTTCCCGAGAGTGCTGTTGTTTCGGGCAGTGTTAGTGGTGGTTTGCGTTCTGCAGGAGATGCTTCGTCCTCTGCCTCGAATCTCTAGCATGTGACCCCCCCCCCCATCCATGCACATCACGAGAGTGTTGCAACCTCCCCTGCCCATCCACGTGATGTTAGTGCTCCTTCTTCTCCAAGGCCTATTCGTCACTGCAAGGATCTCAAGGCGCCTGTCAAGAGGTCGAAGGTAGTGAGCACAGAGTTGGTGCAGCTGGAGTGTTTGCCTGCCTCTTTCACTGGTGCTTCCAAGACTTCAACTCTAAGGGATTCTCCTTCGATCTCGAGTGTTCGAGTTTCCCCCCGTCTCATGTACGTACGCACGTACGTACGCCATGCCCGTTGCCATTCATGGACATGTGGAATCATCTGTTGAGGTAAGTGATGTTCCTAGTATTACGTACAGTGGGTTCGTCTCGGAGGCCGACGCTTGGACCCAGCCCAGACAGGTTAGTTGGGGTTTCAGACTGTTTGGCTGCTAACTCTTCCGTTAATTTTGGTGAAGAAGGCGCCTTAGAAGAGCCTACACATCCTTCTCGTCGTCGGTCTCTGTTGCCGGAGCAGGAGGAGGGAGACACGCAAGAGTTTCTGTCTTCCTTTTTGGAAGTTGTTGATCTCATTCGTGGGTTTAACAATTTGGAAAGTAGGACTCAGGCTCGGTCGTCTTACACTCCTTCTTGCATGGAAGCCTTGGTGGGAGTTACTCAGGACCCTAATTCATTTCTTCAGCTTCCTTTGTCGGGGCACGTTCAGTTGGTCTTGCAGAAGGTTAATGCCTCTGTTTTGGACCGGGACAAGTTGCTTTGCTCTACGGCCTCTACCAAACTGGTACCCATGCCTCTCACGAGACATAGGAAGTACTATGCTATGAGCTCTGCATTTTTGTTGTCACGCCATCTTAACCCAGACGTCATTCGCCTGAAGCCGGGTGGAACAGGTGAGGTCGGTGGCTCCGTCTTTGTCTCCACAAGATGCCTCAGCATTGGAATCTATGGCAGCCTTCATGTTGCAGACGCTTTCTTGACTGGACCTCTGGTCTATGGTTATTGCCAAGATGGCTTCCGACAGGTCCCCGGAAGGGTTGGTGAGTGCCTGCTTGCTTGCCAGTCTGTTGCAGTCCGGGGGCAAGGCGTTTTCATATTTGGCTCACCTCATTGCCAATTTATGGGCTAATCTTCTTCTTATTAGAAGGGACGCGGCTTTGTCTAGGATGGAGAGATTGCTCGACACTGAGTCCTCGCTGGCATTGAGGAACGGAGATCTGTTGGAGTCCCAATTTTTGTTTCCTCAGACAGAACTCGAAAATGCGATAGACCGGTGCCGGGCTGACACCAAAGACCGACTGGTGCACCAGGCCGTGTCTAAGTCGGAGTCTCGTCTTCGGAGACGCCCGGCTCCTCCTCCTCCCCCCTGTCCAGCAGCAGTCAAGGAGATCGTCGCCTGTTAGGCCGTTGAGGACCTCGAGTTCGGCAGGGCCTTCCCGTTCGACACAGCCCAAATCAAAAGATCAATGCCCCTTTCGCTCTCGTTCCTTTAAGCCAAGAAGGGGCCCAAGGGGCAGAGGTAAAGGGGGTCGTAGGTAGGTTAGGCACCTCTCCCTCTCTTGCGCCACGGGTTTGGAGGGGGGGTTGCCTGGCTGGCCAATGGGCCAAGTGGCAGAGTTATGGGGCGGAGAAGTGGGTGGTAGATGTCCTTCGGATGGGATACTTACTGCCATTTGACTTCTCTCCTCCTCTGTCGGACAAGCTGCAGCTCAGGAAGGCATATCCTCCAGATTCTCTGAAGTTCTTGGCTCTTTGGGAGGAAGTGCAGAAAATGCTGGACAAGGATGCGATAGAGGAAGTAGTGCGTCCGTCCCCAGGGTTTTACAGTCACATCTTCTTGGTGCCCAAGGCGTCGGGAGGATGGAGGCCTGTGATCGACTTATCCACCTTGAATCACTTCGTCAGGAAGACACGGTTCAAGATGGAGACCCCACCCTCGGTGTTGGAACTCGTGAGGGAAGGCGACTTCATGCTGTCGATAGACTTAAGGGACGCATACTTCCAAATCCCTGTTCATCCCACGTCCAGGAAGTTCCTTCGCTTCTCTCTTGCGGACAAGATCTTCGAGTTCAAAGTCTTGTGCTTCGGGCTGACGACAGCCCCTCAAGTGTTCACAAGGGTCTTCTCTCTCGTGTCAAGTTAGGCCCATGCTCAAGGGATCCGTTTGCTTAGGTACCTCGACAATTGGTTAGTCTTGGCAGTTTCCAGGGAGAGGAAAAGTCGAACCTCGTACCCACTTAAAGGATTCTCTACCTAGGCATGGTCATCGATACGACAGTGGCAAAAGTTTTCCTGTCGGATCAGAGATTGGAGAAGTTGCGGGTGGTAGCGCGCAACTTCCTGTCAAAGTCACATCAGTCAGCTCATCAGTGGCAGGTTCTTCTGGGAGTGTTGTCTTCCCTGGAGAAGCTGGTCCCTCATGGGCGTCTTCATCCTCGGTCTCTGGGAGAATTCTGATCTCCGGCGGGGGACTATCCCCTGTTTATGGTTCCTCTGTCTCTGGAAGTGAGAGAAGAACTTCGTTGGAGGTTGGACGACCAAAATCTGTTGAAGGGTGTCCCTCTGCGTTCTCTCCCACCGGACTTCCTTCTGTTCTTGGACGCCTCCCTCGCAGGTTGGGGCGCTCATTTAGGCAGCCTCATCACTTCAGGCGTTTGGAGTTTGGAGGACAAGCAGCAACATATCAACGTCTTGGAGTTGAAGGCAGTTTTCCTGGGTCTGAAGGAGTTTCAGGGGAAGGTAGAGGGTCATTCTGTCGTTCTCATGTCGGACAACACCACGGTGGTAGCCTATGTGAACAAACAGGGAGGCCTGGTTTCACATCAACTTCACGCCTTGACCGTCGAGCTTCACCAGTGGGTGGTCAGCAATTCGGTAGAGCTCTCAGCCAGGTATATCCCAGGGAAACGGAACGTGGTCGCAGACAAACTCAGTCCCCAGGGTCAGATCCTAGGCACAGAGTGGTCCCTTCATCAAGTGGTAGCAGACAAGTTTTTCCAGATTTGGGGGAGACCCATGCTGGACCTTTTCGCGACACGCTTCAACAGGAACCTGGAGGTGTTCTGTTCAGTGGTTCCAGATCCTTTAGCACTGGCAAAGGACGCATTCCAACATCGCTGGGACAACCTGGAGGTGTATGCCTTCCCTCGGTTTTGTTTGATCCGTCAGGTTCTGAACAGGCTGATGAGTTCACAGGGTCTCAGGATGACTTTGGTAGCCCCTCTGTGGCCTCAAGCAGAATGGTTTCCAGATCTGCTGTCGTTGTTGTCAGAGGTCTCGAGGGAGATTCCCCCTTGGCGACATCTTCTGTGTCAGCCATGCGGAAAGGTTCCACCAGTCAGTAGAATCCCTGTCTCTTCAAGGTTGGAGGCTATCAAGTATCTCCTCCGAGCAAGAGGCTTTTCTCAGAGAACAGCTGTGCATATGTCCAGCAGTCTTAGAAAGTCGACCTCTGCAGTTTACCAAGGCAAATGGGCGATCTACTGTGATTGGTGTCGTAAACTGGGTTTTTCTCCACTCGCAACCTCTATTCAGCGAATAGCAGACATTTTAACCTTCCTCAGGTGATTTGTATGAAATTTGAATGTAGAATAAGAAAAATAGGAGAGAAAGCATCTGTGGAGTGATGGAAAGAGTTCGTTGACCCAATTGACTGAAGGTAATAAATATATGTACGTGTGGAAGGGTTTATGTGATGAGATTCTGGTATGACAGGAGAACCGATCACTGTAGAGTTGACTAGAAAACTGTATATGAGAAAATCATAAAGGAGAAATGGCCTGAAGGATGGAAAAAAGTCAATAATTGTAATTACAAAATTGAAAAGAATGGAATGCTTATGGAAGTGTACTTGCTTGACTAGGGTTTAATAATACTGTAGGGAAAAAGGTGCTTGATAAAAAGTTAAAGAAAAATTGTTCAATTTAACAAACTATCACAGAAGTAAACTGCACTATAGGTAAATGTAATGAATTACTGAGTGAAAAGGAACAGTATGAAATTGATAATATATGCATTGATCTCGAGAAGGTATCAAAGCAATACATTAATAAAATGAGCAATTAGATGGCCATTATGAAGACAAAGGAATGCTACCAAAAGGAGTTATTGAGTAATTGATAGTATTACATCATAATACGAGATCTTGAGCAAAGACAGTGGCAGGTACATTGCTTAAAAGTGAGATTTTTTTTTATCCATCGAGAGTCATGAAGTGGGCCAGCTTTTCTTTTCAACCCTAATCTAGTTCAGTGAGACAAAGGATTGACATAGACAAGCAGTTTCTCTGGGAGTTCGTTATCATGTGTAGCTGTCAGAATTAGGTTTTGGGAGCTGTCAGTACATTGTTGATACTTGTAATTTCAGGTGGCACTTTTGTTCAACTTGCATTTTGTTTTTTAGGCAAAAGAGTGAGTGTCATATGGTAAAGAAATACAAAAATAAACTTTGTATTCTAAGTTTTTGTAACTGATATGTTGTTTTGAATTTCTTTACAGTATTCTGGTACTATATTTGAAGGTTGTAAAGGTTTCATTGTAATTACAATATATGGTATCCCAGATAAACTGCTGGGTGTAATGTTAACTGAAGGGTGTTTGTTTTAAGGACAGTTGGTTTTAATTACTTCTGTAAATGTGAATTTATTGGTGTTTACTTCTAGGCTGACCAGCTACTTGATCCACGCACTGGCCAGTTGCTCTGCATCATTTGCAAACAGGAGGTGCAAGAAGATATGTCAGGAATGCCTCGTCATGACACTCGCCTCATTTTACAAAAATTCAATGAACAGATGGAACCCTTGTTTAACTTGCTTCGTGAGGTAAGATTGCACAGACTGATTTTAACCTTTATGCTTGTAAAGCTTTGATTGAAGTGATATGGTATATTTCAAAATAGTTTTTCTTATAAATGCTTCTAAGGGTATTTATTTCTTGTTCCTCATAGAAAGGCCATTGTTGGCTTGAGATGCATGTTTCTATGTTGTTCCAGTCAGGTAATATGTGAATATGAAGCTGAACATCTTTCAGGATTGTGTTTAAAAACACCACATAGTAGTTTTTTTTCCTGCATATACAACATTTGGATGTGCATGAAATACAGTCATGTGGAAATAGTTTTCCCCACTTGCTATTAGTCTTTTTTCCAATGAAGTTTGTTTTATGAATGTGGTTTTCTACACCACCAAATTGAGCTATTGCTCTGTGGTAGGATGTGTTTGGAAAACAGTTTATTTTCATGAATATTTCAGTCTCTGACCTATTTTCAGTGATGTTTAGCACATATTCCTTGAGTTTGCTATTTAGGCTGTGAAAAAAAGGATTCATTTTATTGTATTTTACCAATTTTTCTACTTATAGTATGTTCCTTGAAGCATCAACTTTAAGCCTTGTACATGCCTGTGTGTAATTGTAATTTACTGTTTATTTCATGATGGCTTTAATAGAAACAAAATGTGATTTCCAAAAGTGTTATCCATTTTTTAATACAAAATAGCAGATTATGTTCCTACTCCTATGGTCAGCAGCTCCCTGGAAACACACAAGAAAGGCAAACCCTCACCTGGCGAGGTAACTTTCTGGACAGTGCATTTGGTGGTAATTGTAATTAAGTTATTCCCTTTGTAGCCCCCAGTTGGGGAAGGAGGAATGGCATCATCAATTAATCCTTCAAAAGTTCAAGGAAACTCATCTCCATCTTATGCGAGAGCAGGCAAGGCATTTTCTTAATGTCTCCCCCACTTAAAAGTTTAATGGCACCCTTAATAGCAGGGTTTCGGAAAGGCTTTAAAGACCTTGGAAAGCCACACCTCGGGTCACATATCAGAGCAGTTTAATCCTTGAATAAAAAGCAGTTAGACTTCAGTGTATTACACATAAATAGAATGACAAACAACAATGTTAATGCAGCATATAAAAAGTTGCATAGGGAATGTTAACATAACATATCAAGAACATGTATATAAATGGTGCTGGTGCTTAGCAAGATGAGTCTCAGTGTGGTATCTGTGCTGAAATATATAGGCCATTACCAAATCCTTAATAGTAATAATTGTGGTAATAATGTTAATACTGTAATTTGCACAAAACATGGAAACATCCAGAACCAGTAAAGTTTGCAAACTAAGGTTAATAGTTCAGTATTCAGACTGTCATCAAACACTGAGTATACAACACTACTACTCATATTAACACCAAAAGCAATAAATCTCCTTAAGCAAAGTGGAAAAAGGTCACTGAACTTCTTACAAATTACTGTCACTAAAACTAGTGAAATGCATGAACTATTGCCTCATTATTAGATTTTATACCCCACACCAAAAGTATATAATGATGCTTAGTAGTTATTTAAGGAGCACTGTTGTACTTAAAAGGCCTGACACAGAAGTGACAAGACATTCACTGCACCTCCAGTCAGATAAAGAAGAGTATGCATAATATTGAAGGAAGTTGTAAAAAGTATATACAATTCAATAAAATGAGGTAAATATGTAAATCCCTAAAAGTACTATAGGGGTTTTTGGATGAAGAAGAGAAATATGAACATATTGCAAAATTAATCGTTTTTGGAAACAAAGGCAGAAAAGTTTTGTTTTGTAAAACACAGGTATTGCTTAACCACCTCTATTACCACTGCTCAGATGGATACCTTTTCTTTCCTTTTGTGTGAACAAGGAATTGCTGACCGCAAGATTAGGTAAGCTGTTGAGGTAGAATTTAACAAATGGAAGGTCTGTATTGAAAGTTGCCTTATGTGAATTCTTGAATTGTTACATAAATTCCAAACCAAATATTTTTCTTGCTCTTCTGTTTGGGTTTCTGTTCCTTGAAACTTTTCATGGTTATAGTCAGTGTTTTTAGGCAAGAAATATAAGGTTAATACAGTACGTATGTAGTTTAGGGTTATTAACTTTACTTTTTGTTTGATAAGGATAATTTAAAATTAACAAATTATAGACAGTCCCTGCTTATTGGCGGCATCAGTTGACGGTGTTTCGGTTTTACATATCTTGGGTAACAACGTCATTACTCAGATTTTCGGCGCCGGTAAGCAGTTTATCAGTGTCAGTAGGCAGTTTATCAGCGTCAGTAGGCAATTTTCTGCACTGGTAAGCGGTTTATCAGCACTTATGTTGTTGTGAATGCCATTTATTGCCATTATTAATGTGATGTTCTGGTTATAAGCCCTTTGCCGGGAACAGAACCCCCACTGTTAACCAAGGACTGTCTATTGACATTTCTAGTTGTAGATGTGAGTCAAGAAAATTGCATATCAAATCCAGTGCAGAGGCAAGAAAATTCTTTTATCAAATCGGGCCTCATGCAAGAAAGAAAATTATTTTGCTAAAATGTTTAATGACAGTAGTTTTCATAATCCAAATAATTCCTTATATGTAAATTTCTTTCAGGTTGAAAATATTAAACTGGCTGCCAAGTTTTCTGAGCCACAGCCTAAAGACTTCAGTGATCTTAAGAAACCTGGGTGAGGAAAATTACTGTTGTTTTGCATAAATTATGGAATTGCTATTATGTACATATTTGGTTACCATGTGTGAAGAAACATTGATCACTTACACTTCTGGGTTAAGTTTGGTTATTTGTTGTTGTGTAAAATATGTACTGGGTTTGTATTTTGAAATAGTCATGGAAAGATAAAGAATGCACGTTTTATGTTTTCTATATATTTAACATTGAAATAAATGAATATAGCAACCATTCATAAAGTCAGTGAAAATCCATAAGTAATTTTTGCACTTTCTTTCTCTGTAAATGCTTATAGGTCAGTTGATAGGACACCAGGAATGTAATGCCCAAGCCATAAGGCCAAATGAAAATTTTTATCTTATTTATTATTAAGTAACTTTGATGTGAGGAAGATAAGAGGTCATTGTGGTTTTTAAAAATAGATATTTAAAGTGTGTTAAGCCTCGATCAGTCTTAGGTTTGCAGGGGCTTTGCCGAGACCAATAGACCTTGTTTTATCACAGAAAATGTTGGTCGAGTGAAACAGGTAGATTTTTGAGCTGGTTAGAGGACCTTGCAGATGACTTCACATGTTAACTGAATCTAAAGAATCCTTTAAATGAAGTATATACTGTATTTCATTTACTCTTGTGCTAGATTGAACTTCTAAGCAATGTAATATATTCTGTGCACAGAGAACTAGACCATGCACCATGTAACAGTTTTTCTCATTATGTAATATGGTTATTATATTCTGGAGTCAAAGAATTTTTGTTATTATGTCTTTGTACTTTTCAGTCAACCAAGACCCGTGAAGCCAATAACAAATGCAGATCCTGGTGGTAAAGCGTGGTCTGGAGATGCTACAAAGAAATCTGGATTCCACGTACGTTATCGCAAAACTACTTATATTTTACAGTTTAAATTCGTGTTTTGTTCTTTTGTGTACGCTATTTATCATAGCTATTCCTCATTTGCGAATGATTGCATGACAATATAGTTCTAATGAAAAAATTATTTGATCAAGATTATTTAATTTTCCAAGTAATCTATGAATTGATGCTAAAATTCATGTTTTGTATACAGGTGGAAGGTTCAATTGATGTCAACATCAATGCTACTGAGACTGAAGAGGCTGTGCAGACTAAAGAGAATCCAATATGGTTGTCAGAAGCTACATCCCTGATTACCACAAATATAACGTCCTCTGAATTATCAGCACAGCAGGTACTCTTGGTTCCTTTAGAAGTGAAGTCTGATCATGATGAGTATAGAAGCTGTATTTTGGAAGAATCTAAGTTTTGGGTGGTATTCTTCAAATCTCAATAAGAACTTTTGAAATCAGATTGTGATCTCAGCAGTAAAGTCAAAAATTGAATTTTAATGATGTACTGGTTTTGCATAATATTAATGAAAAATAATGTTAAATATATAACGGTGACAAATTGTAAGAAAGCAAAGCCACAGTATAAAAAAATATATACAAGCTATAGATTTTTATTCAAGGAGAAGAAGAGAGCTATACAATATTATCAACAGTTTATTATAACAAATTACATATCTGTGAGCTTATATAAGGACAATTAGAATGGGGTAAAGTTGCCAAATATCTTACAATATTTGATGACTGGACTTAGCAGTACGTTTGTTGCTTAACCAAACTTTAGAGTCTAAGTTCTTGACTGTCACAGGTTGCGTTATGTTTTATGATTACTCTTTTTACCCTTTTCAGAGTGAAAATAAGAATGCTCCATTGACAAGCAACCAGGAGATGCTTTCGGGTGGTGATGATTATGTGATGAAACTGCTCCAGGCCCATGAACGTAAGAAGAATAAGAATGGAAGTCAGAATTCGGACAGTGACTCGGATGACAGTGGGGATGAAGCTGCCAAGAAGAAGACCGAGAACCATCAACCAACGGCATTTGGCACAGATAGCAGAGGTAATACTAGTTCCAAGCTGTTTTTATTAGTAATCTTACTTAGATGTGAGCTTTACCATTGCTTGCATTGCAGTGCTATTTGAAGAATGATTCTTTATACTTTAGCTTTGAAAGGAGTTTTAGTTATAATTGATATTTTTATATTAGCAGCTTTATACTTTGGCTTTTGAAAGGGGTTTAGTTATAATTGATATTTTTTTATATAAATAACCTACCCAGTAATTACTTAGCTAAGAGTTTCTACTCGATGGCAGCTTTAATTTTGCAAGATTCGCGTGGGTGATTTGTTTGTTTGTGTAAGTGACAAGACCTGCCCACTTTTGTGGTAAGAAAGAGGAACAACTTAGCTAAAAGCTCACTTTGTTTCTGCCACTTGTAATGTTCACACACGGTGTTGACAGAGCAGCTTGGTTTTCAATTTTTTATCATCCTCCCATTTGGTGAAGTATTCTGTCATGGTAGCCTTTGTTTTGACTTATATTTTTCCATTTGAGACCTTTATTTTGATGGATTTTTCGAGTGTCACTTGTTCGCTGGTTAGGTATGTCCGACATTAACTCTTCAAGTACTGCAGCAAAGGCTGTAATACCCTAAGTACAAAATTAACATATGACTCACACACTCTTTGCACTGACTGTAGGGGAGAGGTATGTAATATTAATCTAACATGTGAAAAATGCAAGGAATGGATTGAACAGAAATGGAAGACATTGACTTCTCATATAGCTAAATTAGAGAGGGATCGAAAGAGGAAGGCAGCTACTAAAACTGGTGGGAAAATGGAAGATAGCCAGACTAAGACACCTCTGTCCAGCAATGTTATTATTCCTGTTGCTTCTCTCCTAATTAATCTTGTTTCTCCTGTATCAGTTCATTCTCCTAGACCACTTACTCCTTCTGTCTTCCACACCTCCGATCACTTCACCAGCCCTTAGAAAGTAAATTTGATCAAAAGTTGAATTTAGTATTTAGTACAGTGACCCAGTTAGGGGCATCGATGTAAGTTTTTTCTAAATTTGAAAAAAGTGAAGTGCCAGTGGAGGATGTGGCTGTTCATCCCACTGATTCTTCTAGGCAAAGGTCACTGCCATACTCCCCCGAACCAGGAAGCTGATGAGTCTTGCCTGCATAATAGGCATTCTTTGTTCAGGGAGCAGTGTCCACCACTGCCCAGCAAAATGTTGAGGGAACCCTCCTTCGTCCCTCAATCTTCATGCTGCAAGTGGTACAGTCCTGAGCGCTTTTCTTCTCCTGGACATCAGGGAAAGGAGCAAAGACATTCATCACCATCTTGTAAGTGTTCTTCTTCAAGTAAAAAGCGCCCTGCTTCTTGTTAGCTGTTTCATTCTTCTGTTGAGTGTTCATTTGCAGCAGAGCTCCCTACTTCTGCTGAATGCTTAGTATTCACCAAGCGCCCTGAACTGGCCGAGTGCCTTGAAGCTTCTGAGTGCCCTGAAGTGCCCAAGCACCATGAAGCATCAGAGCGACTTGAAGCTCCCGAGCACCCAGTAGCAGCCGAATGCTCTAAAGTAACTGAACTTCATGAAGTAGTGAATGGTTCCATTATACCTCCCAGGTGTTCTAGGAAGTCTTGGAACCATTTTTTGACTGACAGTGCAGGCACGAGTGTTTCTGTGGGGCCTTCCCAGATTTTGTTGCTTTCTAATCCACTTAAGCATAAACAAATTGAGCTGTTAGCTGAGTTTTTCCTCTTTCTTATCCCGAAAGAGGGCGGCTCTTGTCACCTACATAAATGAAAGAATCGCTACCACAAATTTTGTGAAAATTCAAGCTGCTGTCGAGTAGAAACGCTTATTTAATTTAAGTAATTACTTGGTAAGTTTATGTATATAAAATTTTATTTTATCATAAAAATGTCATATTTGGCAATTTGATTATCAGTCTGTGCATAGTGGTTTTTAAACAAATTTGACACTGTCAGTATTATATTTTATATTTTTGTGGCTATTTGAAATTTGTCATGTCCATATGGATCATTACAAGATGTATAAGGTATAACTCAGGCATAAATTTTATTTTAATATTTATTGCTTTCAGCTGATCCGGACATGATTGAACTAATGGATAGTGATGATGACGACACTGTACCTTTAATCAGTGTAGCTGGTGAAAAAGTGTCCTTCAATGAAGTAGACAGTGCGATGATTGCTCGAATGACGCATGAAGAGAAGAATGCTTATATGCTGATTTATCAAGATCTAATGGGCTCTTTAGATGATTAGCTCATGCATTCTTTCTGGTTTCTCAAGATATAACATTAGGAAGGTATTAAATGATAATTTGTATCATTTGTAATAAATTTGAAATTCTGAGTTAAAATCCAGTATTCAGGAAGTTTTAAAAAACAAATGCTGTGGCAAGAGTGTGGTCTTTGTCTTTCAGGAATTTAATGATTGGTATTATTCACTACTGTGGATGTAAGAAAGTGATTGGTATTATTCACTACTGTGCATGTAAGAAAGTGTACATGAATGATGTATGTTACCAGGTCAGGGTTCTCAAACAGTATTTTATTTCAAGGAAGAAACACTGCTCTTGAGGTTAACTTTATTGGTGTTTGAAATGTAGGTCATTCACTGCAGAAATCCTCCATTTTTATAAATCATGTATCATCCTCATTTATCTGTTGGGTAAAACATAATGCCATAAGGTTTTGATATTGGAATGTCATTATCTGTTGCTGTTTTTTGTAGCCATGTAAGTATTATTCTCAGGTAGTGACAAGATGGAGTGGATGATAAACGTTTTCCAAGAGATACCTTGTGAGCTGTGTTTGTTTACCTTAAGGACTCCTTAGGTTAATATTATTGTGTTGTAATTGATTTGTTAAATAAATTTTTTATGATCTGAACATTGAGAATGAAATTTACTGGTATTAAGATGTAAATTTTTAAGAAGCATGTTGTGTATTGTTTGATTTTTTATTGCTTTATAGTAGGTGACTGACATGTAAATGCTTATGCTTTAGGATATGTTAAGGGGAAAAATAGATAAGGAGTATTAGACCCAACTTGTTTTGTTTGCATAGTCTCAGATGTATGGGTAACATTCAAATCTAATTCCAGGTTTGCAAAATTCTTTGGATTTCTTATTTAGGAATTATGTTTACTCTGACAGACTATGAATGCAGGATGCTTTTCACAGTCTCAGAAAAGAACTTCATCTAACATTTGGTGTGATCGTCTTTTGGACTGCTTTCTTACCATCACTAAAGAGAACAAAATACTGAGGTATTATAATACTGCCTTGGCACTGAGTTTTATTTATCTAAAGACTTTCAACATCTTCCATGAACTGTACAGTTGTATGTGTGCATTTGAATCTGTATTTGTTATAAATAAAATGCTCAAAGATTAGGAAATAGTGTATGAAAATCATTCATTTTTGTTTTGAAGTGATGTTCATTGTGTGTATTTTTTTTTTTTTTTTTTTGCATGCTTTCTAGTAAATGTCAGATATTCCTCTTGTTGATCATAGGTTGAATTTTTAAGTTTGTATTTTGTAAATTGGTTTGGTTTTGTGTAGATTGGTTTTGTATTGTATAGATTGGTTTTAAAGGACATTGAGTTCGTACCAAGTAGGGTTTATTATTTAAGTTAATGTGGATTTTATAAAGGCAGAGTCTAAATGAAATTTGCACTTAGAAAAGTGGAAATTAAAGTAATATAAATTATACCACAGAGTTATACTTTTGTTCTGTTATAGGGCTGGCTATGAGGATTTGTCTTTAATGAAATGTAAAAGTTTGAGCTTGATGAAGTTGAGGAATTGGAAAGAATGGAATATTAAAGACATATCTGTCTGGGGTCAAAAGGAGGGAAAGGTGAATAAAATGAATTCAAATGACTTAGAAATGTACTTATATACAAATACATTTAAGCAGAAGCATAATGCCAATGTTTAGGTTTGCAAAATTCATAAACTTTAAATTAGTAAACTGCTGTATTTGAGTCTTGTCTTTTACCACGTTATGAATTGAAAACCATGCAGAGCAAAATGATAGTGTCGATAAAGCAGGCTGCAATCACTGACTAGATCAAATATACAGTAACTGGTGTTGTCAGTGATTGTTATTACATGTAGAACTTGTCATTTAATGAATGACAAGCAATATGGAATAATTAATTTACAATAACAAACAGATGACAATAACTGACATTATCCAATCTTCAATAGTAACACTCGACTAACCTGCTGGCATATGATGAATAACCAAGTTTACCCAGTCCCAGGATGTAGAGGATGCAGAATAAGGCTCAAACAATCTAGTGAATCGAACTGAAACTTCTTTCAGTTTTCTTCTGAAGATGAAAAAGAAACTCACAAGTTAACCGAGTATAACTTGTTTACTTGTAAGTATTTACATAGAATTTCACTTGAAACTGGAGTACTTTCAGGTCCTATCTGTGGACCTTTCTCAAGAGGTGTATAGGTGGTTAGACTGGGTCCAGGCTTTGACCCAGTCTGACCACATTTCTTGAGAAAGGGCCACAGATAGGGTCTGAAAGTACTTGAGTTTTAAGTAAAATACAATGTAAATACTTTCAAAAAAACAAGTTATACTCGGTAATCTGGTGGGTTTCTTTTTTCAATGTAGTGAATGTCCAATGAACAGCATACAGTGTTCCCCCCGTAGTCGCGGTTTGGCAGGATCACAAGCTTAAAAAACAAGCGGGTAAATCCCCCCCACATAAACCTAATTACTCCACCTGCCAGACCCACCCTCAGTCACACTTTCCTCTTTACACACAGCATACATGCAGGACAATTGACCTATACCTACACAAAAACACAAAAAATAAACATAAAACACATGTACTTACCAACTCCAGATAACAACAACCCAAAAACACAACACCCAAGGACTGCAACCCAACAACTCAACAACACACAATAACAACCAAGGAACACAACCACAAGTCAACAACACAGCAAACAACCAAGGAACACAACCACAACCCAATAACACAGCAAACAACCAAGGAACACAACCACAACCCAACAACACAGCAAACAACCAAGGAACACAACCACAACCCAACAACACAGCAAACAACCAAGGAACACAACCACAACCCAACAACACAGCAAACAGCAAGGAACTCAACCACAACTCAAGACCACTGCACAAACAATTACTAACACAAAAAAACAGCAACACAAAAAAGGCAACACACACCCACTAAACAAAAAAACAGCAACACAAAAAAGGCAACACACACCCACTAACAGCACCAACCTTAACAATAACCAAAAACTAATCAACAAAACACATCTCGAACAAATCTCAATGCCTTCACCAGACTGCTGCCCACACTACTGTCTCTCACAGCTTCTGACTAAAGACTCACTCAAAATACAGAACTCAAAACTCCAACAGCACCAGCAGACAACCCAGACCAACAGCCAATCCAGTTGTTAATGATCCATACAGCAATTACACTCTCTCTCTCTCTCTCTCTCTCTCTCTCTCTCTCTCTCTCTCTCTCTCTCTCTCTCTCTCTCTCTCTCTCTCTCTCTCTCCGACTAGCTAGAATCCATGAATAGTCGAAACCCGTTTTTAAAAATGCTTAAAACAGCCTATTTTGTTAGATGTAACTCAAGAGAAACCCACTAAAAATGTTTATACCTGGTTCTTAAAATAGTTTTATCACAAAAAGTGCATTTTATGATGAAATTGATTTAAAAAAACAGGAATTTGTGGATATTTTTCATAGGAAAATACTATGAATACATGAATTTCCCCGCAAATAATGGGTAGATGTGGTCCATAGAGAAATTCGCGAATGTATGATTCCGTGAATGCAGAGAATGCGAATACAGGGTCCACTATATATCAAGTAGTGAAAACAAATTTGAAAGAAATTTTGTTGGAATCGTCATCATTTTCTGTTTTTCTAGTGATTCAAGTTTTACAGAGTTGAAATATACTAATGTATAAAATATTTCAAGAACAAACCTTTCATGCTAGCCCTACAAGAATTAAGAATGTTAACTCAGTGATACAGTTGAACTATTTACTAAAAATGAAAATTGTTAGGTCTAGGATATTTTTAATGCTCAAGTATGGCCTGTACTATTACAGTGACTGTAAGTTTGTGAAATCTGGTTTAGTTTGAGTACTTTGCAGGACCTTCAGGTTGATGGGCTTAACTCAAAAATTACTAAGCAAAATTGTAGCTTGGCAAAAATTTATGTCATCTACACATGATAATGTGCAGATGGACAATAGAAATTTACTTTGAAATTAACTAAAAGTGGAACCTCAGCTTTCGTACGCCCTGGTTTTCGTACAATTCAGTTTGTGTAGACTTTTCCTGACAAAATTTCGTTTTGGGTTTTGTACGTTTCCTCAGATTTTGTACACTGAAAAATGCTCCTTCCAGGGCCCACTGCGTGACTAGGCCTGGTACCAGCCTCCAAACAATCATCCCGTGTTCTCTCATGACCCATTCTGCTTTTATGGATTTTTTTGTGCTTTTTTTGTGCTTTCTTTTACTTTTTTATTCAAATAAAACTGCTAAATAAGCCATCATGGGGCCAAAGAAAGTTCCAAGTGCCAGCCCTTCTGTAAAAACGGCGAGAAACATTATTGAATTTAAGAAAGAACTCGTAGCAAAGTGTTGGAGGGTGTTGCATTCCGATCACAGTAAGAAAATGCCTACAAGTGCTGCTGTTAGTGAATTTAAGGCCAGCAGAGGCTGGTTTGAAAAATTCAGAAAGCAAATGGGTATACATAATGTGCCTACTTCAGTGATTGAGGACATGTTTACAAACTGGAGTGATGTAAAAGATTTTGTAGAGAATTATCATTCCAACAAAGATGCAATCTGTGTCTCCAACATGTGTAATGACAATGCAGTGTTCCACTTTAGGCAAATTTTAAAGGGAGGAACAAATGTCTCCAAAGAGTTTTTGTTGTGCGACGGGGGTCCAGTGACTCAAGCTGGTCCGAGGGGAAGTAAAGAGGGGAAGTAACCCCAGATAGGTCCTTGATACCTGAAATCCTCCTGGAGGGGGATGATTCCCCTTCCAAACAATAACCTCTTCTCCTCTTCCTCTCCTTCTCTCCATCTTCCATACGCTAACAAGAGTCCTTTATAAAGGTAAGAGTGATGTTAAATGTTCATTATTCGTTTCATTATTCATTTATTTTTTTTCTCATTGTTTTCTGTATGTAAAACTGTTTGTTCCTTATAAAATGTATTTTTTAAAAATATTTTTGGGGGTCTGGAACACATTAATTGTATTTACATTATTCCTTATGGGTATTACTGTTTCGATTTTCGTATGTTTCAGATTTCGTGGGAGGTTCTGGAAAGGATTATGTGCGAAAACCGAGGCTTCACTATGTAAAAAAAAAAAAAAAATCACTATTTTTGTAAACGATGTTAATGAAAACTTGTTTCTTGTACCATTATAGAAACAGTTATCAAGTGAGTGACATAGGCAAACAGGACAAAGAACTGCATGCATTATTAAGTGGAGTAATTGAAGTGTGTATTCTAATTGTTTTTGGAGCAGATGTATTTCTGGTGAAACGTGTGCGTTGGTGAGATAAGAATCACACCATACAGCTACATAGTTAGAGTGAGAAGAACGATAAAATCTTGGAGGCAGTGTCAGATGAAACAGCTCCAGAATTGCAGACCTTTGAAAGAACTGTGCGGGTTTTCACTGCTGTCAGAAAAATCGTAATGACTGCAATCCATTTGGCGTCATAGAAGAAATTTAATGCCTTCGCTTACAACGCCTCAGTGGCGTGGTTGGTTTGGTGTTTGCTTCTCACCTCGGTGGTCGTGGGTTCGATTCTTGGCCATTCCATTGAGGAGTGAGAGATGTGTATTTCTGGTGATAGAAGTTCACTCTCGACATGGTTCGGAAGTCACGTAAAGCCGTTGGTCCCATTGCTGGATAACCACTGGTTCCATGCAACGTAAAAACACCATACAAACAAACAAACAATAATGCCTTCGCTTAAGCTTCTTTAGTAAAAATTGCAACTTTTTCCCAGCCATGTTATCTTTGGAAAGCACTTGTCCATATTCCTAACATTGAAGCAATGTGAATGATTCTCTCTTGGTGTAAAGTGAATCTAACCTTAGCCAAGGAACTTTATCTCTGATCCAAGTCAGTGGAGGTAATTTCACTGTAATTTCTGTTCATCAATATCAGTGAACTGTCCCAGAAGCCTTATGGCCTTCTTAAGTTAATTAAATTCTTAGAATTTCAAAACTAATTGGTAAGCTATGCTTTTCTATAGCCGTTAATGTTGGCAATTGAGAATTCCTTCCTGGAAGGAAAGATTATTCAAAAACAATTAAGTTACTTTGTTCATCTTACAGATGAAGCTAGATTCACGCAGGAAGGCTACAAAAAAAAAAGCAAGTAGCTCCTCAGTGGCGTGATCGGTATGGTCTTGACCTGCCACCTCGGCGGCCGCGAGTTCGATTCTCAGGCATTCCACATAGGGGTTAGAGATGTGTATTTCTGGTGATAGAAGTTCACTCTCGATGTGGTTCGGAAGTACATAGCTTAAAAGGCCGTTGGTCCCGTTGCTGAATAACCACTGGTTCCATGCAATGTAAAAACACCATGCAAACAAGTACAAAGTAAGTACAGTGCAAGTGCCTTATGACAATTTTTTCCCCCAGTTTTGACTTTAGGTCTTTTAACTTAATTTGTTATATTTTCTGGATATCTTTTTCTGGCATCCAACCCCCTTATTTACTGTCTTAGCGCTGAATACCCTAACTTAAACGAAAACAAATCAATCCGGTTTCTAATGAGAATAAACGGGAATACTTTGCAGCGTCCCTTCGGCCCTTAGCTGCAACCCCCTTTCATTCCTTTTACTGTACCTCTATTCATATTCTCTTTCTTCCATCATACTGTCCACCCTCTCGTAACGATTCATAATGCAACTGCTTTGAGGTTTTCCTCCTGTTACGCCTTTCAAACCTTGTCACTGTCCATTTTCGTTTCATAGCTGAATGGCCTTAGTTGCCCCAGTGCTTGGCATGTATGCCTAAAGTATATAAATCAATCAGACATGCATTTAAGTGTTCCATTTCTTATTGCAGCCCCGTCGACCACGAGATACGTGAACCGAAAAGGATATTCAAGTAAATGAAAAGGGGTTTATAAACGACACATCTAGCGCCGAGTGCATTTCCTCCATCGCAAACTAATAACAAAGCTATCTTCACTGAATGGCACATCGCTTGGATTAAACGAGCATTCTCTCTCTCTCTCCTGAAATGACGTCTGCCTGACCAGACACATTCCTATTTCCCGCTGAATGTAAACATCCATATTGGACGTTTTGTATGAATATTAATAAAAGCGACGAGAAATGTTTGGGTCGCGCAGTTTTGGTGCAACACTGATAGTCGCTGACATTTAAGGCAAAATGGATTTATTCCCTTTCGTAGCGTTGTTTTCGAATAAGTGTCTTTCACTGACGAGAGAGAGAGAGAGAGAGAGCTTTCTGTATTCCATTTCGTAATTGCTATGGATAAACTTGACTGCAAATGGAGCTGTGTGATCAATTTTTCGTATAGTTGTATTCGATGCCAAATCGGTCAAGGTAGCACAAATATTACGTCTGTTAACGATGCCAATGATAATAGTTTATGCCGATGACGATCATCTGACAGTTGCCACTGATAAATTTACTGTTTTGTGAAACAATATTAATGGTAGTTACAATATTAAAGAGCATAAACAAACTTCTCTTGCATCTGTAGTAGACCTTCATTCTTGGCTAACCCCATTTCCTCTTCATATTTCAGGACATTTTGTTCAGATAACTTATCAGAGCGACTATCCCAAGATAAAAAGAAATAGTGCTAATTGTCGGAGATTTTCTGATAAGAAAATTATTTGGGAAGAAATAGACAAATAAAAAAAAGGGCGCTGTTCAAACCAGAAGTTTCAAAGTCTCCGTAACAGTTTCAGTGAGGTGCGCTAATCTGAGGCAGGTATGTTTGACGATTTTACGATAGTTAGAAAGTTGTCCACTTGATGGTGTAGACGAAAATTGAAATTTAATATCGTTAACGGCGATAAACTAAAATTTAGTCTGCTACTGTGGGAAGGTACTTAACTCGTTAACTGTAATTGATTTAGCTTGTTACGATTTAAGACAGTTTTTCAGGGTTTGTCGCGTCTGTGGAGTTTTCCATATCATAACTTAAAAGGTTCTTTGTAGCGTGCCTTAGGCCCCTAGCTGCAACCCCCTTTATTCCTTTTACTGTACCTCCGTTCATATTCTTCAATCTCACTGTCCACCCTCATCTAACAATTATTTCATAGAGGAACCTCGAGGTTTTGCTCCTGGTACACCTCTTAAGCCTCCTACTCTCAAATTTCCTTTCAGCACTGAATGACCTCGTAGTTCCCAGCGCTTAGCCTTCTGCTTAAATTGTATACAACATTGCGCCTCTGTTCCCTGTTGTAATCGGCCCATGCATTAACACTTTCGAAATAAATAAAAGGCGATTTATTCTATTCAAGGAGACTTTGCAATTCTGTTGTATTTGTGAAAAGTTGAATGGCTGTAGTGCGCTTATTCACATTTTTATCTCCCATGTCCCTTTTATGAAAGAAAAAAACCTAAGTCATTCCTGTTCTTCAATCAAACGATGTATTTTTTCCCGGAGACCAAGAGAGTTAATCTTATTCATTGCCTAGAAATTCTTGTCGCTTAAAAGATTGCTAGAAGGTATACATCATTGTTTTCCTGAAGTTGAAGTAGGAATTTCATATGCTGTTTAGGTCTTATTTTTCGTCGGTATGATGCAAACAAACATGGCAGAATTTGAAAATGAGTGGTTAAGTACACTTTATGTAAATATTTTGGCTCCATTTATAAAGAAATAGTTTTTGGAACCCTATATAGTACATGTTCTTTCTCATCTATTTGAGAACTCTAATTTTTTGTTTATATCATTCGTCTGAAAGTGATTCACACATCTTTGCTTACGAATGACTGTACTACACTTGAATTAAACAACCCAGTAGTACACAGCAATACTCCCTGGAGGACCTCGCAGGCAACGCTGAAACAAAAACGTCCAGCGATGCGCGCGCATGCGCCGTCGTCTTGTCTGGACAAAGAGGACCTATTTCTCCAGGTAGTTGTAAACTCCCTTCATCTGATGTGAAGTACTGCGTATAACAATGCTGAAAATATCTCCAGTTGAACTCGCGTAAGCCTTATTGATCCCGTCGGCGAGTTAGAGGAGAGGACTCGGCCCGAATGTGATTCTTCGAAGAGAGATATCTTCTTTCTGTATTTTCCTTTACTTCCTCTTGCTCCTTCCCGATGAAGACCGTATTCTTTGGAAGCTTCCTGCCCCAGTAGGTTTGTACCATATGAATAGGTTTCGTCTACTGAATGATAGTAATCATAATAATTCCTTCGCCCTATTTTGTTTACCTGTGGCCAAGGCCTATAGAGATACGTATCTCTATAGACCTTGACTGTGGGGTCAGTATCCCCAACCCCCTAACCCGTGGTCACACCTATACTCTGTTTTTTTTCATCTGTCCATCCGCCTGTGGTGTTTTTGTATGGCAACACTGCGTCCCGTGCTTTAGATAGTTACATTCAGCTTACATTCAACGATTATAATAATATCCTATTTCGAATATTAACGTTGTAATTCGCATACAGTAAATTATTAAAACAATTTTCAGTTGCAAATGTACGCCCAGATATCCTTTTATTTACCTAAAACTTACACATAGCGTAACTATCCAAAGCCCGGGACGCAGTGTTACCATACAAAAACACCACAGGCAGATGGACAGATGAAAAAAAACAGAGTATAGTAATTAGAGTGATGAAATTTTCATATTTTTTTTTTTACCTTATCATCATCATCATCATCATCATCATCATCATATTTTTGGTTTTGTCATCACAACATTAGCCTAGTTCTTCATCTTATCATCATCATATTTTTGGTTTTGTCATAACGTTAGCCTAGTTGTTCTTCATCTTATCATCATCATCATCATCTCATCATCATCATCATCATATTTTTGGTTTTGTCATAACGTTAGCCTAGTTGTTCTTCATCTTATCATCATCATAATATTTTTGGTTTTGTTATCATAACGGTAGCCTAGTTGTTCTTCATCTGTTTGAAATAATAAGTTTTTGTTGTCGTCTCGTGTGGTTCTTGATGAATTGAACTGAATTTTGTCAAAGACTAATTAACTGACTTCTTGTTGTTTTTGGTCTAATTGTTGATCGGTGCACCGCGTCATCATTGAAGCTTTCATCCACGTACAATGACATTTTAAAAATGAGGTACAATTGCATTTTTTTCTTTTAATTCCTTACGTAACGAGGAACTGTGGGGTAAAGTCTGGAGGAGGGAGGAATGAAAAACAGAGCTGTTAGTTTGAGGGAGGAATCAGAGCTGTTTGTTTGAAGGAATGAAAAGGAGCTGTTTGTTTGAGGGAGGACTCAGAGCTGTTTGTTTGAAGGAATGAAAAGGGAGGCTGTTTTTGTTTTGGGGGGAATAAAGGAGCTGTTTGTTTGAAGGAATGAAAAGGAGCTGTTTGTTTGAGGGAGGAATCAGAGCTTTTTGTTTGAGGGAGGAATGAAAAACAGCTGTTTGTTTGAGGGAGGACTCAGAGCTGTTTGTTTGAGGGAGGAATGAAAAACAGCTGTTTGTTTGAGGGGAGGACTGAAAAACAGGAGCTGAATGAAAAACAGAGCGTTTTAGTTTTGAGGGAGGAAATCAGAAGCTTTGTTTGGTTGAAGAATTTGGGGAAAAGGGATTTGTTTGGTGAGGGAAAGGACAAATTTTCAAGAGCTGTTTGTTTGAAGGAAAAATGGGGACTCAAAAGACTGTTTGTTTGAGGGAGGAATGAAAAAACGAAGGCTGTTAGTTTTTAGGGAGGAATCAAGAAGCTGGGGTTTGTTTGAAGGGAGGAATCAAAAAGAGCTGTTTGGTTTTGAATGAGGAAGAACAAGAGCTGTTTGTTTGAAGAGAGGGAAGGAAAAACGAGCTGTTTGTTTGAGGGAGTAAAAATGCAAACCGGCGCTTTTTTTGGTTAGTTTGAGGGAGGATCAGAGCTTTGTTTGGTTTGAAAGGAGGTTTGGAAAAAGAGCTGTTTGTTTGAAGGAGGAATGAACAAGAGCTGTTTGTTTGAGGGAGGAATGAAAAAGCTGTTTGTTTGAAGAAGGAATGAAAAAGGGCTGTTTGTTTGAGGGAGGACTCAGAGCTGTTTGTTTGAGGGAGGAATGAAAAACAGAACTGTTTGTTTGAGGCAGGAATCAGAGCTGTTTGTTTGAAGGAGGAATGAAAAAGAGCTGTTTGTTTGAGGGAGGACTCAGAGCTGTTTGTTTGAGGGAGGAATGAAAAACAGAGCTGTTTGTTTGAGGGAGGAATCAGAGCTGTTTGTTTGAGGGAGGAATGAAAAACAGCTGTTTGTTTGAGTGAGGAACGAAAAACAGCTGTTTGTTTAAGGGAGGAATCAGAGCTGTTTGTTTGAGGGAGGAATGGAAAACAGAGCGGTTTTTTGAGGGAGGAATGAAAAACAGCTGTTTGTTTGAGGGAGGAATGTAAAACAGCTGTTTGTCTGAGGGAGAAACGAAAAACAGCCGTTTGTTTGAGGGAGGAACGAAAAACAGCTGTTTCTTTAAGGGAGGGACGTAAAACGGAGCTGTTTCCTTGAGGGAGGAACGTAAAACACAGCTATTTGTTTCGTCGTTTTTTGAGAAAAGCACTGTGCGGAGTTTGACGTAAAATAAAACTGTTTGTTCCTTTTCATTATTTATCAAAGTGCATTTTGCAAAAGGTTCAGGATCAATAGTTAAAGAACTCGGCATTTTTCTTTTACTTCTTATGCACGTTATTGCAAAGTGCTGTACTAATTAATGCCATCTGAAGACTCATTATATGTATATTATATATATATTATATATATATATATATATATATATATATATATATATATATATATATATATATATATATATATATATATATATATATAGTTTAATGGTTTGTTTATGGCGTATGAACTGATTGACTTTTGTATATCTAATGCTGTGAATACGTACACAAGCGTATGTATTTTAGCTTTGTAGACGCACACACACATATATAAATACAAAATATTATAAACATAAAATACAGGTGAACCTCTTACACATTGAGATGAATTATTCACTTTTATTCCACATAGAAAATTGAAAGCTGTAAATGGATAGAATACGCCCAACAATTTTGTCCTCCATTGGACCTCTTCTTGGAGCTTTTATTGATATATATATTATATATATATATATATAGATATATATTATATATATATATATATATATATATATATATGTGTGTGTGTGTGTGTGTGTGTGTGTGTGTGTCCGTTGGCGGACTAAACTTCTGGGCATATTCATACATACACACACACCGAAGGTAGAGAGATTAATGGGGCACGTCCAATGAGCGTCAGAGTACTACTACACATCGGGTGCCCGGGACGTACTTACAACTAAAATACCCAGATATTTCCGCATAAATGACAACTCCTTACTAGGAACGTTGGGTGGCTGCTTACTTGGGGTGGCGGGCAGTCATTGTACGTTGGCTAGGATTCACGCCTCTGGGAGCACTCCTTTCTCAACAAAGAAGGTAAACCGATCAAAAACGAATTCTTTTACTGTAAATATTTCGGCTTTTCTCTGTATAGAGTCTTCTTGGTTTGTCTCATTTCTGCCGATGGTCCATTGATTATTATTATTATTATTAGTATTCTTATTATTATTATTATTATTATTATTATAATTATTATTATTATTTTATTGGGAGTAGACCCTCTTTTAAACAAGTCAAATTAAAAAGGATTGCTGCATCAGCTCCGTTAATTAATGGAGCTGATGCAGCAATCCTATTAATTATTATTATTATTATTATTATATTATTATTATTATTATTATTATTATTATTGGCTATTTCAGCCGCGTTTATTTTGTATAGAAGTTTCTCCATTCTTCTCATTTCTGACTTTTCTTCTGTACTCAAGTTGGCTATTTAAACGCCAAATGGGGGATTCACGTTAAAAAAACCTGGTATTTGTCAAATTGAATATATTGTATTGGCAAATAAACTACCCATATTACCTACCACGTTTTTGACATGAATCCCCCATTTGGCTTTTTAATAACCAACGTGAGTACAGAAGAAAAGTCAGTAATGAGAACAGAGAAACTTCTATACAAAATAAAGCTGCTGAACTAGACATTATTTCCAATAAAACCTATACTAATAAAGGTCTTCTTCCAGCCTGCTATAATAATATCATAATAATAATATAATTATATATATTATGATTAATTACTATTATTATTATTATTATTATTATTATTATTATTATTATTATTATTATTATTATTAGTTATTATTATTATTATTATAAAACTCACTGCAGTTTTGCGGAATGTATTCCGTGATATATCGCTACTGATAGGTTCAGGAACCTCATTTTATATTGGTGAAACCGTTTTATCCTTGTCTTAGATTTTTCGGATTTTATACTATCATATAAATACAATATAATTTTACGGTAATAATTTTTAAAATTTCCTTATAGACTACGTTACAGATTCACTGAAAGAGGGTATAGTATCAAGCCATTACAACATAATCGTAAATGAATTTATATAAAGAAAATGTCTAGAAGAAAATATTAGTAAAATCAGGGTTGCACATGGAATGCTGATAAATATAGACCATCGGAGTTTCTTGCTGGTATATACTAGGGTTTGGGTGTACGTGCACCCTTCTCTAAAAATAGAGGTGTAGTACTTTTTCGACCATGGGCTAAAATTCGTCTAAAGAGCCTTCTTCTGATCACGATAAGAGGAGAGTGTAGGTTATCTAAGCTGATTTTTTTCTTTGAAATGTCTTATCTTTTGCTATTCCTCCTAAATGACCATTCCCACCGCCCCCCTCCCCTCACACTGCATCTATCCTAACTCACCTCCCCACCCCATAACATTCTAAGGGAAGGGGGGGGGGGGGGGGGGAGAGGCCGCGTGGTGGAGAATTTGTGGGCAGGGGCTTTCGCCCGTCGTCTTCTTCCCCACCCATGGTGACGACGAAGACATCATCGGGACTCCCCCAGTGGTATTTTTGGCCAGGGGTCTTGAGGGAGCCCGGGGACCGTGGGTTTCGGGAGGAGGAAGAGGAGGAGGAGGAGGAGGCGGCATAAGACTGTCTACCCCAGCCCTCAGTGCCAAGTGTGTAGGTGCGCAGTGCCAACCCATGCTCGACTATGAAGAGGCAGTGCCTCTTGGGGCGAAGTCTTCCCTTCAAAACATTTCTGTGTTGTGGATCCTTCGTTGGGTTTTGTGAGGAGGGAGGCTCTCCTTGTACTTGGGGGGAGTTCCCGATCAGCCTTTGCCTCGGGAGCCATCTTGGGTCAGGTGAGTGAGTCAGCGGCGCCCCTGGAGGGTATTGTAGTAGAGACGAATCAGTTTCCGAGCGAGGTGAAAATTCAAAGACAAAAGAGGCGATTTCACCTTAGGCTCGAAGTGCGGCAAACTGAGGCTTAACTAAAGGTGTTGAGGTGTGGTTTGCATTGATGGTTGAAAGGTCATAGATTCAGTATACCTTATTACACCTTCCTAGTGGACAAAGTTCATTTAAATATTCTCCGAATCAGGTCTTTAAAAAGATCGAAAGACCAAGTCTAAGCGGTTCCTACAAACTCAAGAAGGTTGACAACTTTTCAGTAGACACAGTTCATTCAAATATTCTCCGAATCAGCTCTTTAAGCAGATCGAAAGACAGTCTAAGCGGTTCCTACAAAATGCACGAAGGTTTATTTAAAAAGATGTCCATCTCCCTACTAATGTATGGCTGCAGAGAATACCAGAGTACGCATACGGAGTTAGTATGTGATCTCGGCCTCCTGCGAACCAAAGCAATGCCATATTTGGGGTTTCCCAAACAGGACTGACTTGGGGATTTTGCTCGAGAGAGAGAGAAAAATAAAATAGGGGTTTTAACGCCGTCCTTCTTATACGATATCGTTTGTCCTTTTGTGTGTGTGTGTGTGTGTTTAGATGATTTGATCATTGTCTGTGGCTAACTGTCAGCAGGAATTTTCTGATTGCAAATTAAAATATCGCACATAAAAGATGTTTTATGCGTGTGTTTATACGCACACACGCATATGTATATATATATATATATTTATATACATATGATATATATATATATATATATATATATATATATATATATATATATATATATATATATGCATGCATTAAGCTACAAATGTCCTTTAATATCCAACTGGCTCTACCTCGGAATTAATATATTTCCAATCATGTTAACCGAAGGGGAATTTGTTTTAGTTGATAATAATTTCGTCCTTCCGTGGATTCGAACCACCGGACAGACAGAGAAGAAATCATATATATATATATATATATATATATATATATATATAATATATATATATATATATATATATATATATATATATATATATATATATATATATATATATATATATATAACTATATATATGCGTGTGTGTGTGTGTTTGTTCAGTCGTGTGTGCATTGACGCATTCCTCGATATGTGCAGATTTTGATATAACCCCGTATGTAAGAATATAAACAAAAGTTTGGCTGTTTGTACCCCTGGTCACACAAGTTGCAGCGCAGCGCCTCAACAGCTTGGTTGGTATGGTATTAGCGTCCCACCTCGGTGGTCGCGGGTTCGATTCTCGGCCATTCCTTTGAGTAGTGAGAGATGTATATTTCTTGTGATAGAAGTTCACTCTCGACGTGGTTCGGAAGTCACGTAAAGCCATTGGTCCCGTTGCTGAATAACCACTGGTTCCATGCAACGTAAAAATACCATACAAACAAACAAGGTGCAGTGACAGTCTCTTCAAACGCCAAAGGACTTTTAGTTTTGGTAAACGAAAATTCAACAAACTGTGTTAAGTCGACTTACGATGTCGATGTACCCCGTCAACCCTCTTAACAAAATTCAGCTTAATTCGGTATCAGCTGTGGATTAATTCATCGAGAAATATTCAGAAGCTCATTTGACAACAAACTTGACTCATGGACCTGTAAACATTGATAGGAGACATCTGTTGCCTTGAATATACCTCTCACGTATGCTTCTTCTCATTTTTCATCAGTGGGTTTATATAGGTTTATATACATTCCATTACACCTTCTAGTGTACCTGCTGACTTGAACTGTGAAGTTAAATACCTGGTAGTTCGTTGATTGTCATGGGTTGCAGCCAGATTGATTAAGGGCGTGAGGTTGGCGATCTAGTCCGGAATGACTTGCCAGGAAACCAGAAGTTTTTTTTGGGTAATATATATATATATTAAATATATATTATATATATATATTTATATATATATATATATATATATCTATATATATATATATATATATATATATATATATATGTATATATATATATATATTTCTCAAGTGGTCTAGAAGTTGTTGGAACTGCAAAAGTTTCCCAAGATGAGGTTGCTTATGCTTATTGCATATTGAGTTACACATATTTTCGTATATTTTAGCCTTTATTGATTGTAGCATGTATATGACTAATATACATATTTCCCCGTAGGGGCTAATGCCGTCAGTGCACTTCATGGGGTGCTTACTTTTACTGCACCGCCGTTCATATTCTCTTTATTCCTCCTTACTTTTCACTGTCTCCTAACAATCCTAACAATTGGCTTAATGAGTAATAGCGAGGTTTTCAAACTGTTACACCTTTCAATGTCTTCAGTGTCAATGTCTGTTTCAGCGCTGAATGACCTCATGGGCCCCACCGCTTGACCTTTGGCTTAAGTTCCATATTTTACTTTATTATATTATATATATATATAGATATATATATATATATATATATATATATATTTTCATATATATGTATATATATACATATCTAGTATAAATATATACATATATATATGTATATACTCCTTTCCTTTCTGTGTTCGCACCGTGGCTCGTTTTATCATTTTATTTAGCTTTTGATTATGTAGTCATTTTTTAATAACCGTTCTACCTGTGCGTAAACAATATTAATATTTAATTTTGCTCCGGCGATTAATTTTAAAAAATATCTATTTTGCATAAGCATTCTATCTGCCTCTGTGTGAGCTTGAGAGATGAATTCATTGCTTTATGGGTTTCATGGAAAATCACGTACATTATGAATAAAAAAAGCGCATTATATAAACACACACACACACCACACACACCACACACATATATATATATATATATATATATATATATATATATATATATATATAGTATATATACATAATGTCATATATGCACATGTATATAAAGTACTGAAAATTATCAGGCAAATGTATATTGAACATAATGTCAAGACATCCAGCGAAACATATAAGGAAAAATTATTTTAGAAATGCGTGGATGGAATTGGAAGTGAAGATCTAACACGATGAACATTATTATTATTATATATATTCTTGCGTGAGCATTTGTGCGTGGAGAGAGAGAGAGAGAGAGAGAGAGAGAGAGAGAGAGAGAGAGAGATAAATCTGCTTGCCACTTCAGCGAGATGCACAGAAATCTATAGTCCCTCGGACGCACATGTGGAATCGTCGCATAATCTCACATTAGGGGGACATTTGGTCATGTTGATGGGCGGGGTGGTCGGGGGGTTATGAGAGGGGAGGGTGGCAATATTTTTCTGTGTACGTACACGCCGTGCCGTCGGCGTTAATCTGGGTAGATATATGAAGGGAGTGATGGCATATAAATATCCGAGAGAGAGGGATGTTTTCACCTTCGAAGATATTTATCGGTCTCTATAAATCTTTTTACGATTATCTCGTCTTGAGTGATAACCGCCGTTTGGCCATGTTAGGACCTTGGCTCCGAGATGTGTGAGCTAGATTTGTTTCCTTAATTACTTTGTTTTTCCATTTTTTAGGGATTAAATTTGAATACTTTGTATTTCCTTTTTCCTTTTTGCTTTTTTTTGATGAAATTAACTTTTTAAAAAATTTTTGGGATGAAATTAGAATACCTTGTTTTTCCTTTTTCATTTTTTGGTGAAATTAACTTACTTTTTTATTTCTTTTTTTGGATGAAATTAGAATACTTTGTTTTTCCTTTTTCTTTTTTTATGAAATTAGAATACTTTATTTTTCATTTTTTTTTGGATGAAATTAGAATACTTTATTTTTCCTTTTTTTTGGATGAAATTAAGATACTCTTTTTTTCCTTTTTGGGATGAAAATAAAATACCCTGTTTTCCTTTTTTGGATAAAATTAAAATACTTTGTTTTTTATTTTTTTTAGATGAAATTAGAATACTTTTTTCTCTCTGGATGAAATTAAAATACTTGTAGGTTAAAATACTTTGTTCTTACTTTTTTTGAGTGAAATTAGAATACTTTGGTTTTCCCTTTTTTTTGAATGAAATTAAAATATGTGGCTGAAAAGATCTGTAACTTGTTTAATGTTAGGTTAATATGCAGATACGAGGCTGAGATTTACGTTTATGAGTAAAAAAAAAAGCATATGTTTATTCCACTTTCCTAAGTATTCTAATTTCACTCAAAAAAGTAAGAACAAAGGATTTTAATTTCATCCAAAGAGAAGAAAGTATTCTAATTTCATCTATAAAAATAAAAAAACAAAGTATTTTAATTTCATCCAAAGAGAAGAAAGTATTCTAATTTCATCTATAAAAATAAAAAAACAAAGTATTTTAATTTTATCCAAAAAAGGAAAACAAAGTATTTTATTTTCATCCAAATAGGAAAAACAGTATTTTAATTTCATCCAAAAAAAGGAAAAATAAAGTATTCTAATTTCATAAAAAAAAGAAAAAGGAAAAACAAAGTATTCTAATTTCATCTAAACATCTAAAATAAAAAGAAATAAAAAAGTATGTTAATTTCACCAAGAAAATGTTTCGCTGTGAAAGATAGTAGACGTTGTTTGTGATTACAGCCTCTGTCTGGAATTATTTAAGCATAATTGCCAGGTTCCCGTAGGGGGGATAGTGCCGTCAGTGAACCTCATGCTGTGCACTGTAGGTATTACTTTAGGTTCTTTGCAGCGTGCCTTCGGCCCCCAGTTGCAACCACTTTCGTTCCTTTTACTGTACCTCCTTTCATATTCTCTTTCTTCCATCTTACTGTCCACCCTCTCCTAACAATTGATTCATAGCGTAACTGCTCTGAGGTTTTCCTTCTGTTACACCTTTCAAGCCTTTAACTGTCAGTTTCCATTTCAGTGCTGAATGACCTCATTGGTCCCAGTGGTTGGCCTTCGTACACAGTCCCGCTTGAACAGTTTCCTTCTGCGGGAAAAGGGGAACAGTGGGTTATGATTGAAGTTTTAGGCAGGGGATAGAGGTTGGGGGCAGGGGGGAGGAGGCGGTGGTCGAATGGGTGAAGAGCAGGCTATATATATACATATATATATATATATATATTATATATATATATATATATATAGATATATATATATATAGATATTTATATATTATATATATATATTTTTTTTTTATCTTACCTTATGCCAGCACGGGCTCTTGCTCGTAGAGCAGCCCATACTAAGCAGCAAAGTGATTGGGTCTAGCCTTCCCCTGAATTCAAAATGGGTCTCACAGGAGGATCTAAAGCCCAGATCCTACTACTATAGTAGATTCACATCACCCGTGCATCTGATGTCTAGGCCCGTCCCTGACGACGCTCCTGATTGGCTGTTGATAAGCCAATCACAGGGCTGGAAACTCTCCTCAGTCTCTCAAGAGAATTCACATAGGCAGGATCTATGTTCCACCTTTCTTGAGGGATACGTCTTTCAAAAGTATCCCTTAGGAGAGGAGGAACATACATCCTGCCTATTTGAACTCTCTCGAGAGACTGAGAGTTTCCAGCCCTGTGATTGGCTTATCAACAGCCAATCAGGAGCGTCGTCAGGGACTGGCCTAGACATCAGATGCACTGTTGATGTGAATCTACTATAGTACATGATTCTTACGTCGGTTCTTAGCGATACGCGATCCTTGCAAGTCTTTGGGGAAATCTTATTGTTTTGTTGGGGAACGTTTGAGAGTTGGGGATGGTGGGGATGAGGGGCCGGCTGCTTGTCTTAGATGATGTTGGGGAAGTTCTGAACAGTTGCACATGTTTGCATCAAGTCGTCTTCCAGTAAATTTTGGAAAGTTAAATAAATAAATAAATAAATAAAATATGTGGCTCTTGGGAAGGCGGCTCTGATCGCCATTATGTCCTCGGTGTCATATTGTTTTGCACATGTAACAATTCTGTAAGGATCTTGAAAGTTTCCACTGAATATTCGTATTGTAAAACTGACTAAATTTATGTTTTTTTTATTCATTCACCTATTTTTAATACATTCTCGAATTTGACTTTTTACCCTTAAGGATAAGACTGAATATAAAGGATACATTTTGACACAGTTCATTTATTAACTATTTTAGGGTGTCAGATCATCATAAACTGCATGAAAATTATATATATATATATATATATATATATATATATATATATAATATATATATATATTATATATATATTATATATATATATATATATATATATATCTATTTTCTCTCTCTCTTCTCTCTCTCTCTCTCTCTCTCTCTCTCTCTCTCTCTCTCTCTCTCTCTCTCTCTCTCTCTCAGTTCCCCGTGTACCTTTAGTATCATCTAGCTGACGGTACTTTTCTCCTTTTCTTGTTATCCACCTGCACAAATATATCTGATGCCCGTGCTGTAGTCGTGAACCCGTGGGGGGGTGGGGTTTGGTTAGTGCCGTCATGCGGTGAACTGTAGGCATTACATTGCAGCGTGCCTTCGGCCCCTAGCTGCAACCCTTTCGTTCCTCTTACTGTACCTCCTTTCTTATTCTCTTTCCACCCTCTCCTAACAATTGATTCATAGTGCAACTGCTTTGAGGTTTTCTTCCTGTTACACCTTTCAAACCTTTTTCTGTCAATTTCCATTGCAGATCTGAATGACCTCATAGGTCCCAGTGCTTGGCCTTTGGCCTAAATTCTATTTTCTTTATGACAGCACTCGCGACGATTCGTAAGGATAACCATTGTGCAGTCATAACGACTTCGTGATACGTCTAGTTGTGGTATTGGTCACCCGTTTTTTTTATCGTACCTATGACGCGATTGTTCGATATATAGTTTATGTACTGGTCCTACCAGTATCGTGAAATGTCAGTGTAAGTTATAGCAGGTGGGCCCATGACATATTTCGGCTTAATGGCACAGAATCTTTGAAGTTTGACCAAATTCAATCGAAGATGCAATGAATTACTACCCTAATAAACTTCAACTTGTGTTTTAATATTTCACTTTATTTATTTATTTATGAATTTTAATAACTGATCTCCTCTTTCTGCATCTCCCATTGTTAACTAATGTCACTTCTTTCGAACGAACACCTTAATATTCTGTGGAAGCTGGAATTTCAAGTCAGTGGCCCCTTTGGTGGGCTTGTTCCATATGAATAGGGTTCATTTTCCGAATAATAATAATAATAGCTTCACCTGAAAATTGAATTGTATAAAAGAAAATGTTTGAGAAATAACAACAATGCAGTTGCACTAAATTCTACTTTTTATGAATCTGATAATGATTTTTCTGAACACCAAAGAAGCTTTATTGTTTCTTCTACTGGTGTTTTATAATTCTAAAGCCAAAAACTTATATAAGCAGCATCTATATTACGAATCGACTCAGATGTTACAGGAAGATGAATTTCCCCCTCTATCTACTATCGCTGTAAGAAGAGGCACGCGCGCAATCAGGCCACAATGTCCGTGACATCGCAGCGATTAGAGTATACGCATGACGCAATCAGCCGTCATTTGTCACACGCAGCATTTGTCGTCGACGTCGGCAAGCAAGCAAGCGAGCACTTGTTATTGCAATCGGCAAGATCGATGAATTCGAGCACAGCGGATCAGCAAGCAATCCCGAAAACAATTTTTTTTTCCCGGGCGGGCCAATAACGCCAGAGAGAGAGAGAGAGAGACCTCGCGGAGTTTAATTGCTGCAGATGGAAGAAGCTCTGACGATCATTTTAGCAACGATTCTGCTGCGGAGCGCCGTGTTGCAATTTGGATAGACAAATGACTCGCGAAATCGAGAGCGCGTTTCATTGCTAGCTAGCCAGGATTCTCAGATAGCAATCTGGGACTTCTTCCTTCTCGATTATTTGTTCGAGGAAATAAAGGTTTTTCGAGATTGTTTATTTTTAATTTTTTTTTTTATTTCATGTTCTTATTATGTAGTATCTGTTATTGGCAGGTATCGAAACCAGGCATTTCGCGAAGTGCCTGAAATTTGAGGCTGATAGCGAAATTATAATAAGTATTATTCAAAAGTGTATGAGAAAGGTACGGAAAGACGAAACAATGTCATATTGGGCGAGATGGTGGAGGTACGGAGGAGCCCCCAGGCCAGTGTGTTGTGAAACCGAAGCCAAAACTGAGACACATCACAGATTGTGTGGCGTAGGTGCCATAACTTGAAACGATCTGTGGTCCCACCATCCTCCTCCATCTCCTCTTCCTCCTCCACCACCACCTCCTCTTCCTCCATCTTCTCCTCCTCTTCCTCTTCCACCACCACCTCCTCTTCCTCCATCTTCTCCTCCTCTTCCTCTTCCACCACCAACTCCTCTTCCGCTACCTCCTCCTCCTCCTCCTCAATTTCACCTTCAGTCTTCATGTCTGGGGAACATAAACTGAACTACTACGTGGCCGTTTTGTGTATACGAGCCCCCTGTACCACTCGGTCTAAATTTCTTCATTTTAATTGTTGCATATTTCACGCGGATTTATTAACATGCCCCACACCTTCCTCTTCTTCACGGCAACAGAAGGAAAACGGCGAGGGGTGGAGACACCGAAATAGTAAATAAGAAGTTTGAGGAAGGTTCCTGCACCTTGTGAACGAGGAAGCGTCAGAAAGTATTAATTTCACTCAGGTTATTTTCATTCGTTCAGAATGCCACTGTGCATTTTATACAAAGAATATTCAGCGGTCGCATTTTTCGTAGCTTTATATGGTACAATTTCTTTTTACTTAGCTATTTATTTATTGCGCAGAGCAGACTTTGTGATTGCGACATTAGATTTATAATTCTTAGCTGACCAGACATAGAAGAAGGGAATTGAGGCTAGCGACTATACCGCGAAATAATCATTTAAGGAGAAAATAGTCAATACTAAACAAAATAAGGGAATCGCCTGTCATTTATTTATTGCGCAGACCAGACTTTGTGATTGCGACAATAGATTTATAATTCTTGGCTGATAAGAGATAATTCAGTCTAGCGACTATACCGCGAAATACTGATTTAAGGGGAAATTAGTCAGTACTAAACACAATCAGGGAAGCGCCAATGAGGTGAGTGACTGGTTACACTGGGTCCTGACAAATCAGCAACTCCGTTAAGTTATATAAGTTAGAAGCAACTTACTTCCTCAGCAACTTGATGACGGTGCGGGGTTGGGGCTGGGGTTGTGGTGGGAGATGAGGGCTAAGTTAAAGCGTTGGTTTAATTCGATAAATTAAACCAAAGCTCTTCCAAAGTAACAAGATGTCGGTCAAGTAACACCTGTTAAGACACCACTTCTCTTCGGCGACTATTTCTAGAACTGCTTCTTTCCCCTCTGCTGCGAGGCTTTGGAATTCTCACCTTTTCCGTTTTCCCCCGATTCAAATTGGATGAGCCTCCATCCTTCAGGAAGGTTTAGACCCCATAGCAGGCCGGGGTGTAGTGACGTCAGTGCACCTCACTCGGTGCACTATAGGCATAATTTAAAGTTCTTTGCAGCGTCCCTTCGGCCCCTAGCTACAATTACTTTCATTCCTTTTACTGTACCTCCGTTTATATTCTCTTTCTTCCATCTTACTTTCCACCCTCTTCCAAAACTTGATTTATGGTGCAACTGCTTTGAGGTTTTCCTCCTGTTACACCTTTCAAACCTTTAACTGTCAATTTTTACGTTTCAGCGCTGAATGACCTCAAAGGTTCCAGCTCTTGATCCATGGCCTAAAAGTTATATTTCTGTACAGTGTATAATGTTTTATGAGCAGTGGCCCAGTGAAACTTTCAACCACGGCCCGGTGGTGGCCTGTCCTACAGCGTTGTCAGAAGCTCGAGCATAGCTAATTTTAATCTTAAATAAAATAAAAACTGCTGAGGCTAGAGGGCTGCAATTTGGTTTGTTTGATGATTGGAGGGTGGATGATCAACATACCAATTTGCAGCCCTCTAGTCTCAATAGTTTTTAAGATCCAAGGTCGAACAGCCAGACAAACCCGACACAGTTGTTTTCTTTCACAGAAAACTAAAAGGTCAAAGCAAACATTTTTGTAGAGCAAATGTTTTTATATTGTAAATGTACGTATGTTTACATTTTGTATGGCTATCACCTAACAAACTAGAAGTTTACGAACTTACTTCTAAAGCTGCCGAGAATTGTAATTTCGCCGTATAACATAAGCCATTAGTCGTATGTATAGTAATTGTTTCTCTCTCTCTCTTCTCTCTCTCTCTCTCTCTCTCTCTCTCTCTTCCTCGTTTGTCGGTCTCTCCGTGATTTTATTGCTGTCTCCTTTGACGGTGTAAATAGCATCGCTAACGGCCATTTCAGAAATAGATTGAGTAAACTAAATACGTTCTTGTAATTTATGTATCTTTTGCTAGTCATTTTTAATTATTATTTATTTATTTTTTAAGCGTTTGAGGCAACTCTTTTCTACCGAACATTGGCGTCTCTCTCTCTCTCTCTCTCTCTCTCTCTCTCTCTCTCTCTCTCTCTCTCTCTCTGTGTTTGGTAGCTTTCCTAACCCAACCTTAATCCCCCCTCCCTCTTTTTTTTTTATCTTTTTCTTCCTATGTATTTGTTTGCTAGTATTTTGGCTTTATCTTACCTTCCTTTCATCAATGCACGTTTATTTTCCTTCGATTTTGCCACCCAGTGTGTTAGTCTTGTCATTCACTGACAACTTCCTGTTTGCTTTTCAAGTATTTGTGGTGATGTCTCCCGTCTCATTCATTGGTCGGTGATTCTTTTTTATTTTTTATTCTTGTGCAAATGTCTTTGTGCCCGTGTTCGTGTTTTTCAGAACAGAATCGTTTGGTACACACACACACACACACACACACACACACACATATAAATATATATATAATATATATATATATATATATATATATATATATATATATATATACACGTATTACATGTGAAGAATGAAAAGATGATTGAACGCTATAAGTTGTCAAGCAAGTAATTTAAGACAAGTAAGATCATTACGCATTATATATCGAAAAATGATAGCCAAATGAAGAATTAACGAAATGGGGCAATTGATGTTAAATACGGTGAGCCCCTTGATTAAGGCCACTGCTTGCGTGCTGTCGGTTTGAACGGAACTGGTTACGTCAGTTTCCTAGCTGCCTTGGGTGGATAAAAAAACTCGACAAGCAAATTCTCTCTCTCTCTCTCTCTCTCTCTCTCTCTCTCAGTATATAGTGTGTGAATTTTTCGTGCATCTACGAGAAGGTTATCTTGATTGCAACGGCATTTGTTAGCGTGGTTTAAGCGAGCTGCTTCAGTAATATTCCGCTGAGCTTGGAAAACAGTAGGCCTAGTGCAACGGTGCGTTGTCTACATGTATGCAAGGGATTCACAATACCTTTTTCTCTCTCCACCACCATTATATAATATATATATATATAATATAATATTATATATATATATATATAGATATACATGGTTGCTCCGGTGCCTTATGCAGACTGAATGGTACTACGTCACTATCTCTAAGATGATCGAACAACCATATATATATATATATATATATATATATATATATATATATATATATATATATATATATATGTGTGTGTGTGGTGTGTGTGTGTGTGTGTGTGTTATAAATACATGGTTGCTCTAGTGCCTTATGCAAGGTAATGATCGATGATCTTAGAGTAGTTCTATTTAATCTGCGCAAGGCAGTTGGGGTTTCCTGTTGCCATGTGTGGCGTGGTCAGATAGGAACCGACGTTATGGAGGAATATTTCTTTTAGAAATATTGCTTTCTTGTCATTCTGACAATATGATGCTGTTTTTATGATTAACTGTGATATTGTAATGAGGGAAAACGCATTTCCTGGCGTATATATTAAAAGAATAAGTCATTGATTGGTGAACGAAATATACTGTATTGGTGGTCGGAATGATTTTGCTCCGAGTCTGCAGTTTGTAAGGGTGAGCACCTTTCTCACATGAACAACATTGGTCACTTCTCTTATTGCATATTTTCAATTTCTTCCTTTCAAGTCGCCAGAATCGTTGTTTTGCAATTCTCTCCTCTTCTTTCCACTTTTCACCTTTTAAACATTACTTTTGCCGCTTCCGCTGACTCAGCAATTAACACTAGGCCATTTTAATAATTCACTCCCTTGCAGATTCTTCGATTACTGTGGTAAACAGCATACGACTCGTGCGCCAATATTTGTCTCTGATTCTCCTGTTAACCGGCCATTATCTTCACTTTATCAATAGAGAGTTACGGAGTTCCTCGTTGGACGAGTCGGTAACGTGCTCGACTACCGATCTCAGGGTCCAGGTTCGATTACCCACTTTACCAACAAGGTTAATCACAGGAATTTATCTCTGGTGATAGAAATTCATTTCTCTGTGTGGTTCGGATCCCACATTTCTAAGCTGTAGGTCCCGTTGCTAAGTAACAAGTTGGTTCGTAGCCATGTATGAATATCTAATCCTTCGGGCCAGACCTAGGAGAGCTGTTAATTAGTTCAGTGGTCTGGTAAAACTAAGAGATACTTAACTGTAGGGTTATGGTAGGCTAGTATCACTAGTTGCTTCGTGAGTCTTTCTAGTGATCTTTTCTTTCGAAATGCTCATTTAATTATTAGTCTGTGCTCTGTCAGATGGCTCTTCGACATCGCCTGTCATGTGGTATAATCGCTGACCCTTTGCGTTGTACTTTTCATTTAGATGCCACATTAAAAAGACAACTTCTTTTGCTGATTTTTCTCCTGAAGCCATACTAAAATCGATCGATTTAAACAGTTTTTCCTCGGTGTTTTCTTGGGCGTGGTCGGCATGATGTTGGCGTACCACCTCGGTGGCGGCGAGTTCGATTCTCGGGCTTTCCATTGAAGTGTTAGAGATGCGTATTTCTAGTGATAGAGGTTCACTCTCGACGTGGTTCGGAAGCCACGTAAAGCCTTTGGTCCCGTTGCTGAATAACCACTGGTTCCATGCAACGTAAAAACACCATACAAACAATCATTTCCATTATTTTCATAGCATGCCCAAGTTGCCTTATTTTTCCTTATTTCAAAGTCATTTCCCATTTTCCCATGAATACACTTCTACTTTAAAACTTTCCTCTTCTCTCTCTCTCTCTCTCTCTCTCTCTCTCTCTCTCTCTCTCAGGATTTCATATATATATATATATTCTAGAAAGCTCATGGATGGCTGCCTTCCCTGCATCTTTTATTAAGTTACTTGTTATTCCGAAGAGTCGGGGGGCATTTCCATTTTTCATCTTCCCGAGATCCCCGGAAACAGAGTCGCATCTTTAATAACAAGCAAACCTGCTGCTGCCGCCTTCCTAACGAAGAACAGGAAGAGAAAAGGCTGCAGTTTGTGTAGACGTAGACCCTCTTGAATTTTCATTTTTCCCTCCGGTGTTTTTGCGTTTATGACAATTTTTTTGTGTGAATTTACCTTATATTTATCCTTCAGGAGATTCTTCGACTTATTTTATTGGCAAAAGAGAAAGAGGAAAGTTAGTATGTTGGAAAAATGTTTAGAAAACAGACAATTGTGGGCGTAGGGAAAGTGCCACATACCCAGATTATTGGGTACCGCATCGGACTCTTCTGATTAGAGAGGCCCTTATTTCCTCCAGTGGCAGTATATCAACAGGTGGCCAACATAAGATTCTCTCATTATCCTCTTACCAGAGGTGGTTACTCATTCTGCAGCGTATATTAGAAAGCCTATGAAAGCTAAGTCTAAAATGCTTCCAAAATTTGACCATGGATAACTTTGAAGCACCTACATTGGAGAATGTAAAAGAACATGCAGTATATTATTAGGTTTCCCTGAGATGTTCATTGTTACTATAATCTCCTAAATGCTAAGGTTAAAACATTTGGGAAAATTCGTGTAATATTCGTAACAGTTACGAAAGCAGATTCAGTTTGTAGTTACAAATACCGGGTTATTGGCAAGTGTGTGAATCTTAACCTACAAACCGCGAGAAACAGATTTCAAGCTAAGTGCGATAGGAAAGCTTCAGATTTTATGCCAAGTTTGATAGCAAAGCCTCAGATTTTATGCCAAGTGTGATAGCAAAGCCTCAGATTTTATGCCAAGTGTGATAGCAAAGCCTCAGATTTTATGCCAAGTGTGATAGCAAAGCCTCAGATTTTATGCCAAGTGTGATAGCAAAGCCTCAGATTTTATGCTAAGTGTGATAGCAAAGCCTCAGATTTTATGCCAAGTGTGATAGCAAAGCCTCAGATTTTATGCTAAGTGCGATAGCAAAGCCTCAGATTTTATGCCAAGTGTGATAGCAAAGTTGCAGATTTTATGCGTCACGCATTGTCCGCACTTTCGGGATGATCCATATTCTCTACCATCCTCATCTTGGCTGGTTTCCCCCATAGAACACAATACAGTACAACACCTGGCATTTCCCCCAGCGAGCACACTAGGAGTAAAACAACAGAGGTGTGAAAGAGTAATGATGCTGTCAAGATGTCAGAAGGTGTTGGAAACTTTCCTTCTCTTGCTTGGCGTCGAAGCTTTCCTCCTCAGGTTAAGATTCTATTTCTTTGGCTGTTGGGAAAATGGAGAAAGAGATACTGTAGCATACCTGTATGATGATTCTATCTGGGCGTTCAGTATTGTAGTTGGGTATTGAAAGTGATATCAGGTTTGGTTATGGTACTGGAGAGGGTGGACGATATAGAGAGAGAGAGAGAGAGAGAGAGAGAGAGAGAGAGAGAGAGAGAGAGAGAGATTCTGACTCAATTTTATCTAAGGGTATATATACGTTTAAGCTTAGACGCGCCAATGCCAGCAACTGTTTAAAATGAGAGGCCGCAAAATACGAGAAGGAATGAAAAAAAAAAAAAAAAAAAGACTCACTTGAACACTTGTCTCTTTAATCTTTTCCCGCTTATTAATCTAATATCCAAGATACGAGCTCTTTACGACGTTCAATTCTGCCATTCACATAGACACGGTATCAATTGCACGACGACTGTGAGCATTTCTTGGTATTTTTCAACGCAATATCCGAGAGCGATTTGAAGATAGCCGAATTCATTCAGTGGATGCACATCGGAGGAAAACATTGACTCATCTCTGAACCGAGATACTGAATTTATTTACGATCTCTTAAAGAAGGAGGCTCTTCTCGCCTCTTTTGTGACAACTGTTGCGATCTCTCTCTCTCTCTCTCTCTCTCTCTCTCTCTCTCTCTCTCTCTCTCTCTCGACGACTAAGTCTTGTTATGATTGGCTGGGGGATCCCGCCAGCGAAAAAGCGCGAGAAGAATGCTCTGTGCAAAATTAGTGTTGCATGTTTTTCCTTTTAGAAAAAGATAAGAAAATGAGCGAGAGAAAAAATGCAGAGTCTGATGATGATACGAAGATGATGACACTCTCCTCGTCACAGCTCATGAATATTTGATCGCGTTGAATTGCAAATCAGTACGTAAATAGAAAAAATTCTCGGGTTGTGGTGATTTAATGAAAAGAATAATAGGGAGGAATTGAGGCTGGAAACTGGGTAGCTGTGAAAAATGAGGTTTTAGATACGTTTTACTTGACACTTCTTCTCCAAAGGAATAGAGATTCATTAATCTTTATTAAGTTCTGTGACGGTTTAGAATCGTTAATTAGAAAGCAATTTAATAATATATTTTCTAACCGCATTTTGTTATGATGCTCTCTCTCTCTCTCTCTCTCTCTCTCTCTCTCTCTCTCTCTCTCTCTCTCTAATCATATTTTTAGAAGAGAGAGGCGGCATAATTCAGTCTCTAAAACCACATTATCCAAGAAGATAGTCCATTTCTTTTGACATAATGAAAGGCGAATGAAATACTGACCTATGCAATTCATCTCCACCAAGCTTACTAATGCATAATTTTGTCGAATAAGGCCACCATTCATCTGCAGAGAACGAAAGGTACGAAACTTGTCGATCCTAAGCAAACAAAAGTATATTTTCTGAGTTACTTAATATTAGACATTGGACCACAGATTGAGCATGGAGGTTTACAATCAACTATGAATATCTTTATACATACATACACACAATATATATATGTATATATATATTATATATTGTATATAATATATATACATATATGATAGTATATATATATATATATATATGTATGTGTAAGTATTCATATATTATATATTATCATTTATATGTATGTATATATATATATATATGTATCTATAGTATATATATATATACTATATATATATATATATATATATAATATATATCATATATATATATATATATATATATATATATATATATATATATATATATATATAGTATTATATATATATATATATATATATATATATATATATATATATTTCTATATTTTCACAAAGTAGCCAAGCAACTTCTCTGTGTTATATAAATTCATGTTACCCGTATTAGGCTTCAACATGACAGAACGGTTTAAATTCCAGATTGTTTAGTTTACAAAGTACGAACTTCCGAAGACAAACAATCATCTTATTGCTGTTGACTGATTCACCTGCTAAACAGTTTTGCCTCTAAGAAGTCAATTTCCTTTTTGGTAACCTCTGTGACTGCGTGAAGGCATAGCTACGTAGTTAGACAAGCACAAACCCTACTCAGTATTTTGTCAGCAAGCAAGAATAACACACCTAACTTGTAGGAAGCTTGACAAATGATGTCACTTTTCACAGCGACATGCTTGTTATTGTTGGTTCTCATTTCGAATGTGATTCATCAGAGCGCGCTTCACGGCTTCACACACCGTGTAATTACACGAAACACTACTAAATTATTGCGATGGGTGCCGTCCACGTTGTTAAATGATATTTGCACTGACTGTCACGCAATTGTCACTTCATCTTGACACATGGCTCCTCATTCAAAGGCTGGGAAGGCTAAAATGCTGTATATACTGTTATTTTGGTGGTGGATTGTTGTAAGGTGGTAAAAACAGAGCGTGTGCCAGCCGTTACTCTTTTCATATTTAATGAGTTCCTCGTTGGACGAGTCGGTTAAATGCTCGACTACCGATCTGGTGGTCTCCTGGTTGGATTGCCCGCTCTGCCAACGCGGAATCAGAAGACTTTACTTCTGGCGATAGAAAATCATTTCTCGATGTGGTTCGCAACCCACAATAAGTTGGAGGTCCCGTTACTTGAACCAATTGGTTCCTAAAGCGCCTCTGTGGCGTGGTTGGTTTGGTGTTTGCTTCTCACCTCGGTGGTCGCGGGTTCGATTCTCGGCCATTCCATTGAGGAGTGAGAGATGTGTATTTCTGGTGATAGAAGTTCACTCTCGACGTGGTTCGGAAGTCACGTCAAGCCGTTGGTCCCGTTGCTGAATAACCACTGTTCCATGCAACGTAAAAACACCATACAAACAAAAAAACAATTGGTTCCTAGCCACGTGAAAATATCTAATCCTTCGGGCCAGCCCTAGGGGAGCTGATAATCAGCTCAGTGGTCTGGTTAAACTAAGATAGACTCAACTTTTTTCAGATGTTATGGTGTTGCTTTGGGAAGAGCATCGACAAGCGCTGCTAGAAGTGAGATTCTCAAGTAACCGTCTTACTTCCCACCCTCTCCTAACAGTTGATTCAATGTGCAGCTGCTTCGAGGTTTTCCTCCTGTTACACCTTTCAGAACTGTCTACTCCCTGTTTTCCCTTTTAGTGCTGAATGACCTCATAGGTCCCAGCGCTTGGCCTTTGGCCAAAATTCCACGTCCTATTCTGTCATCATTGATTTTGATCGTCACGCAATTGATATCTCGCAACAAAAAATATATGGCTACCAAGTCCGGCTGCAAAATCCTTTAATTTATATAGAGACAAGAAATTTAAACATCTTTTGATTAGGCTACGCCTTCCCATAACTGGCGTCCTCACGCGTACTTGCCTATTTGTGGAAACCAGCTTTGGACTTCACTCTCCGCTTCTGCTTTCCGGGGATACTGGATATTCCGGATTGTAAGAGGCGGGTCTATATCTACCCTCGGGGTTAAATGCCATTCCCTCACATCCACCTTTGATTTCATTTTATTTTTCACGTCTTTACCTGGTATGATAAAGAGTTCCATCTGGGATTTAATGAGTGAATAATAACTGCTTATAATCTATGAGCACGGCCTAATATTTCTAATAACGCCTTTTCAAATAAAAAAAAAAAAAAGGAAAAAAACATATGAGTAAATATTCTCATTACCGTTTCATCTCGAGTCCTCGGAATTTCAGAAGGAATGTTGTGAGGTCGAAGTAATCTAAAAAAAATCAGTTATTTTTCTGGGGTCCATATATTCATTTGAAGTAATCTAAAAAAAATCATAGATTTTCATATATTCATTTCTATCATATCTGATTATCAAAGCAATTTATATATGTTTCTGTCTACCACTTCCGTAGTTAACGTTGGGTTTTACAGTGCATGTTTTGGCAATTAAATTCGCCTGTGGGAATACCCGGTTCCCCGCGAATCTTTTCTTCTCTTCCTTTCAGCGTCACAAAAGAAGTGACGTCTCGAGGTTGTTGTTTCTGTTGCGTCACACGAGCTCCTGCGTCCTCGAACATCCTCATTAACGACAACATATCGTTTCTGTAGAGAGAAAGTTTCCCGTTGGACGAGTGGACTTCGCGCTCGGCTACCAATCTGGTGGTCCGAGTTCGATTCTCGGTTCGGCCAACGCGAAATCAGAGGAATTTATTTCTGGTGATAGATATTCATTTCTCGATGTAATGTGGTTCGGATCCCACAATAAGCTATAGGTCCCGTTGCTAGGTAACCAATTGGTTCCTAGCCACGTAAAAATATCTAATCCTTCGGGCCAGCCCTAGGAGAGCTGTTAATCAGCTCAGTGGTCTGGTAAAACTAAGATATACTTAACTTTTTTTCTGTAGAGAGAAAATAATGCTCACGTAAGCTTCGAATAAAAGTGGAAATAGAGAAGACGAATACTACAGTTTCCATCTCCGTAGGGGGGTAGTGCCGTCAATGGACCTCATGCGGTACACTGTAGGCACTACTTAAGGTTCTTTGACGCGTGCCTTCGGCCCCTACCTGCAACTACTTTCGTTCCTTTTACTGTACCTCCTTTCATATTCTCTTTCTTCATTTTACTTTCCACCCTCTTCCAACACTTGATTCATGGTGCAACCGCTTTGAGGTTTTCCTCCTGTTACACTTTTCAAACCTTTTACTGTCAATTTCCGTTTTAGCGCTGAATGGCCTTAGTTGCCCAAGTGTTTGGCATTAGGCCTAAACCTAAAAATCAACTACAGTTTTCAAGTAACTTGTCTGGGAGGAATGGTTTCCTATAACTGTCTAAATTGATTCATGACTGAAAGAATGCGTAAACATGAAAAAGAAGTCGTTGAAAGTTTGGAGTACGTTTTATTATATATTATGAAAACTTGCTTCATTGCAGGAATAATCTTTTAAGCGTACATTTTGAGGAAACGGAGAATGGCGAGCGTGAAGTATCAGGTAAATATAAAGCATATTTCCCCTCTGTTATTGAAGGGCGTCGCCATAGCCCCATTCCCAGGTACCTGACGACAATTTGAGGGGTAGGCCCACTCTGGAGCCTTCCTCTCCAAAACCGCGTCAGTACAGAGTCGAAAAATGAACAGAATGAATTGCCATTCTGATATGATTCCTCCCCATAGTGGGGTAGTGCCATCAATGCACCTCACGTGGTACACTGTTGGCAATACATAAGGGTGTCTGCAGTGTCCCTTCGGTCCCTAGCTGCAACCTCTTTCGTTCATTTTACTGTACCTCCTTTCATATTCTCTTCCATCGGACTTTCCACCTTCTCTAACTATTGTTTCAAAGTGCAACTGCTTTGACGTTTTCCTCCTGTTACATCTTTCAAAACATCTGAGTGACCTCATAGGTCCCAGCGCCTGGCCTTTGGACTCGATTCTGTATTCTATTCTTCTGTTCGATGTAAGACCTCTCTTTATTCAACAGCACCCCTCTCGCGACAAACAATAAATCTGTCTTGACTTCCTCGTCTTTTAAAAAAAGTGTTGAAAAGGTGTTCCAATCGCTCTCACTTCTTTTCTTTGTACCCTTAAGGCAACGAGCAGTTTCAATTAAAGCCTACTCCGGGAGCATGGAGTTGTTGCTGTCTGTTGATCCCTGCTTTCTTGAATGGAAAAAATGAATGGCGTTATAGATGGGCATGTGACCTAAATCTGGATTACTTAGCGCTCGTCGTGTGACGACGACGACGACGAAGAAGGGCCGCTTTTGGCACCGTTGTCTGCCAACAAAGGGCCCTTTCGCCGAGGGCCTGCATTCGCCAAATGGAGATTTCGCCGACGTTTACGTCCGCTCAACTGTGTAATTTTGTTGCCAGAAACCTCTTTCTCTATCTTCTTTAATCTACAGACAGACCCCTATTATCCTCTCTCTCTCTCCCCTGTTTCCTTTAATCTACAGACTGACTTCTATTATCCTACCTACAGACACGCCAAAATTCTCTCTCTCCTTTTTCCTTTAATCTACAGACAGACCTCTATTATCCTACCAACAGACACACGAATAACTCTCTCTCTCTTTCTCCTTTAATCTACAGACAGACCTGTATTATCCTACCTACAGACACGCGAATAATTCTCTCTCTCTCTCTCTCTATAGAGATACCCACTTTATGCACACAGATGATTTCTTTGCTGTAAGCAACGGCTTTAGATAAGAAATATGTGAAATACTAAATGTAAATAAATATTTCCCCCGCGGTCAGTCACGCTCTGTGAATGATGACCAGTCGATATAATCAAACTACATTTTTACGGTGCATTAAATGATCTATGATTCATATTACTTAGTGAAAACCATTTAAGTATGAGTGTGTCAACGCGGCGATGTCGGGTGCGTTCTTCATAATTTTTTTTCAAGTCGGGTGAGCGTTGATGACTTTCATTGTAATGTGCCAATTAACGAGGGAAAGACGCTGTCACGATGCCAGAACGCCTGGCACTGTCTTTCTCTAATTGTTTTCTTGATTTATATATCAAATATTTGTCAATGAATTATCCTCTTGTGCAGCTGTGAGCAAACATTCCCCTTTGGAGAGACAGGAGCCACCTGTAATTACCTGGACAGTTTTATATTGCCGTCGTAATTAGATTCTCTCTCTCTCTCTCTCTTTCTCTTTAGATAGCCATTCGCGATAATTTATTTTGCTGTTGTAATAAGATGACCACATTTTGAGAACGTTACCAAGGCGAGGCATCTCTCTCTCTCTCTCTCTCTCTCTCTCTCTCTCTCTCTTTCTCTTATCTGTTTTTAAATACTGTATTATTTTGCAATCATGTTTAAAGATTGAATTTACCACAAAACCACCAAGAAGGCATCTTTCTTTCATTCTTTCCGTTCGCAACAGTTTGACTGACTCCACGCATAGTTTGAAATACTTCCCTCATTGTAGTTAACTGAGAATCAAATGACACTGAGGGAGCGTACAGTTCACCTCTGTTTACATTTTCCTATGTTTTGCCTAAAAATAAATAAATGAATAAAAATAAAAATAAATAAATAAATAAATATAAAAATAAATAAATATAAATAGATAAAAATAAATAAATAAAAATAAGTAAATGCAGTCGTCACGAGATCAGTCATTTTTTTTCCAGAATACACTCCACCTCTCTCTCTCTCTCTCTCTCTCTCTCTCTCTCTCTCTCTCTATCACTTACACAAACAGTTTGTTCTTTAGTCGTCACGAAATCAGTCATTTTTTTCCTGAATACATCCCACCTCCTCTCTCTCTCTTTCTCTCTCATGTACACACACACACACACACACACACACACACACATCCACACGCGATCAATGGCGCAAACCAGTGGAAATACCCAGAAACACATCTCCCAGACGAGAGGACATTAATCGTACCCGGCGGCGGTCATAGCCCCAGCACCAAAGCCAGCAGCACACCTCGGCAGTCGGCAGACAGCCTACTGTGTTGTGCGAGCAGTCACGCACGCGCGTGTGTATGTGGGCTAGAGAGAGAGCAGAGAGGAGGATGGGATGAGCGTCTTACTATCGTAGATTCACATCAACCGTGCATTTGATGTCTAGGGCCGTCCCTTACGACGCTCCTGATTGGCTGTTGATAAGCCACTCACAGGGCTGGAAATTCTCAGTCTCTCTGGAGAGTTCACATATGTAGGATCTATGTTCCACTTCCTCTGAGGGATACGTCTTTCAGGAGAGGTGGAACATACATCCTGCCTATGAGAACTCTCGAGAGAGACTGAGAATTCCCAGCCCTGTGATTGGCTTATCAACAGCCAATCGACTGAGCTAGACGTCAAATGGATGGTTAATGTGAATCTACTATAGGTGTGCTTTTACGTAACGGTTGCAGCATTGCTCTGTCTACTATACAGCTCGGTCTTATCTTAGGCAGTCTCTCTCTCGTCTCTCCTCTTCTCCTTCCTCTCATCTCTCCTCTCTTGTTTACGTTTGCAAGGATGTCAGTGTGTTTACGTTCCCCCTAACATTAAACACATTTTTCGTATAACGCTTTTTCTGTTACAAGGAGTTACAAGTATTAGGATGTCTCAAAGACTTTTTAGTCCATCCTAAGAGGAGACATCGTGTGCTCACTTATCTCTAGGAGCAGGTTTTTACTGTTCATTCACAGTGTTCTCCTAATGATTTTGTCTAGCTTTCTTTTAAACTCTTCCACACGGTTGCTGTTTACAACTTCTGGTGGCAGTTTATTCCATGTGTCACACACATATCTTGTATGTAAAGAAGTTCCCACAATGGAATGTGTTCTATCTCTTCAGCTCTAGTTTCCATCCATTATTTCTTGTCTGGTTGGCAACAGTGCCAGTTAGCGAATTCTCTCCTTTTAACGCTAAGGGTTTAAAGAGAGAGAGAGAGAGAGAGAGAGAGAGAGAGAGAGAGAGAGAGAGAGAGAGAGAGAAAAGCGTCAATCGGTTTAGCCTAGTGTCGAAATAAATTGTGAATGTTTCGAAGATAATACCCTTGTAAGGGACACGTTTCCCCGACACGCGGTTTAAGACACAGTCGGACACTTGAACATCGGGTGCTATTAATCATCTGCTTGCAAGAAAAAAAATCTATGGCTTAATTTCTTCTTTACGGCCCTAATTTCGAGAAATTTAATTATTTGAATGGCATATTGATAACGTCGAGAATTCGTACAAACTCACAAGCATACGTTTATCTATACATAATGGGGCAGAATCTTTTTGCGTATATAATAGTAGAGTAACATGATTGTTTTCGGAAATAAGAACATGTTTCTCAAGTATGAATGTGACTGCTGTTACCGTCGTTGTCATGTTACTAGATTTAATCCACAATTAACCAAACAAAACCCGAAGTAACTGCTCTTCTCAACTAGTGTTAATTATAATGTATCATTATCAGCACCACCAGCAAATTCAACGTCAATAATTATAAAAATGGCGACGTTGATATTGGAATTTCTATTATAAGTCGTTTCCTAGCTGGGGTGACGTTTTCCTTACAGCGTACGTGGCTGTATGAAACTCTCAGCCACGGCCATTGAAACTCTTAGCCGCTGCCGTGGTGGCCTGTGTTGTTGGCATCTATAAATTTAACCTTAAATAGAATAAAAACTACTGAGGCTAGAGGGCTACAATTTGGCATGTTTGATGACTGGAGGGTGGATGATCAGCACACCCATTTGCAGCCCTCTAGCCTGGGTAGTTTTTAAGATCTGAGGGCGGACAGGAAAAGTGTGGACGGACGGACAAAGCCATCTCAATGGTTTTCTTAGAAGATGCGAATAGACCTTCATTATTCTGTAAACAAACACAACATGACATTCGTTTCCCCTCTTCCTGTCCATCACCTGCTGGTCAGGCAGCTGCTGCCAAGATGTGCTTATGGCGTTGTCAGAATTCCACATCTGACGATGGGAATGCCATCATGGGGAGATGATGGGATCCATCATTCATTTTGAGGATCAATCTGGTTCTGTCACGTCTAGTCTCTCTCTCTCTCTCTCTCTCTCTCTCTCTCTCTCTCTCTCTCTCTCTCTTCATATCCACTTCTCCTCTGTTACTCTGCGATATATCCCATCGTCTAGATTATCTCTTGACTATTCCTTCTGTTTCTCTCTCTCTCTCTCTCTCTCTCTCTCTCTCTCTCTCTCTCTCTCTCTTCATTTCCACTTCTCCTCTGTTACTCCGCGATATTTCCTATCGTTTACATTATCTCTGACTATTCCTTCTGTTTGTTTACCCAACCCCCCTCTCTCTGTCTCTCTCTCTCTCTACTCTTCTTTTCATCTACGATATAATCCCTCGTCTTCATTACCTCTTGACTATTGCTGCTCTTCTGCTAACCCCCCCCCCCCCTACCACCACCCATCCTACTTGCAGTATATCTCGGATTCTTTCTGCTCCTTCGCATCTTTTTTCCTTCTGATGTCAACCTCCCCTTTGGGTCGTCATCTTACTCCACTCTCTGTTTTTCTTCCTCATCTCATCAACCATCTACTACAGTCCCTACTTTTTCGCTTTCTCTTCCTCCACTTCTGTGTTTCTCTTCTTTTCATTGGTCGTCTCTTTCGTGGAAACTAGAACAGAGTTGTTCGTCTATATTACCAGTGAAGCTGCCTTGATGATGATCAATTCCACCTCGTCATTGTCTCATATGAATCAGTTGTAAGAGTTCATTTTCATGCCCAAAGGAGGAGAGTGAATATGACTTTTGAATGAAAAACAGATTTCCGTCAGAGTAAGTAGATTTACGAGGGAAAAGAAAATAGTTTATATTCATGTCCAAAGGAGGAGAGTGAATATGTCTTTTGAATGGAAAAAAAAAAATTCCCGTCAAAGTAAGTAGATTTATGATGAAAAAAAAAAAAAATAAAAAAAAAAAAAAAAAAACTAATGGTTTCTTGCTCCCCCCTGACCTAGGGATGACATCGGTGGTGTTTTCCTTTACTTTCACTTCGTCTCTCTTACATTCTCTTTGCGAGGTCATATCTTCTAAGAAACCCCAGGTCATATTTCTACTTTCTCCATCATAAAGAGGAATGTGATCAACTAAAGAATCCTCGTCCACAATCACTTTATTTTTTTTATTTTGTATCTAGACCAAATAGTGCACATTTCTATCTTCTCCATCATAAAGAGGAATGTGAATAACTAAAGAACCCCCGTCCACAATCACTTCATATAAGAAATTTTTTTTTATCTAGACCAAATTTTGCAAAATGAAAAATGAGAACAACTCGCCAGGGGAAATGAATGGGAAATAAGAACATCCAAAATTCATGAGATTAATGTATAACAAACGCGTTTGCTTACATGCTCTCCATTCCGTGTCTCGAGCGAGTTAAGTCATTATGATAATGAAGAGGATGCCATTGCTGCTGTAGGTAATGGAATGTTGAAATTGCAACTGCATGAAAAGGTATTTTATTTGAAACCACGCGCCATTTCCCCCGGGTTCTCAGACTTTCCTGACAATTGGTCTTTTATTGTATTTATATTTTCTGATATTTTCCACGCTTCTTATTTCTGTGTATTTTTTTTGTTTCGCCCGTTTAATCTTCCTCGACATAATATGAGCCTTCTGGTCCGGGAATGCTTCTTTTGGAAGTAAAAGATACCCACAGTAGCAGAAACGGTTGCAATATTCAACGACAACAGCTATAATAATAATAATAATAATAATAATAATAATAATAATAATAATAATAAATAATAATAATATAATAATCATATTAATAATAATAATAATCATATTAATAATAATAATAATAATAATAATAATAATAATTGATAAGGGGAACCGAACAGATTCCCGGAAGCTGTCCTTAAAATTTCAAATTTAAATATATGTACATTTACATAACTGTGGATTTGTTTTTCTCCAATAATAATAATAATAATAATAATAATAATAATAATAATAATAATAATCAATAATAATAATAATAATCTGATCAGCGAAGCAATAAGACGCTCGTATTCCTCCCATCAGCTCGATGTTTTTGCAAATACAAGCAAAATTAACAATCAGGAGGCCTTCATAAAAATACACCTTCCCATTTCTGTTCTGCCTGAGATGAGGTTCACAGCTCGTAAACGCTTCCGAATTTTAATATCGTAGACAGCGTCTGTATATACAAACAAATGCTTAGCATACCCATGTACGCGCATGCAACATATGCTGGATAAAGGCACCACAGTATGTAAGTGTATATTATACACGTGCACAAGTATACACACACATACACACACACACACATATATATATATATATATATATATATATATATATATATATATATATATATATATATATATATAAGTGAATACCACAGGCAAATGATAGGCAAAAGTCAATACCAAGCGCTCTCGCCTTTATTCAGGCAATTCGGCAATGCCTGAGTGAAGGCGAAAGCGCTTGGTATTAACTTTCTGCCCATCATTTTCCCGTGGTATTCGCGTAATATACTGAAGTCACGTGCATCTACTATGATATTTAAAGCATATATATATTATATCATATATATACACAATATATATATATTTATATATATATATAATATCTATCTATCTATCTATCTATCTATATATATATATATATATATATATATATATATAATATATATATATATATATATATATATAATATTATGTAGTACAGGTTTGTCTTTCAGCTTGAAGAACATTCTTGAAGAAAGAAAATTTAAAATATAATTAAGGGTCTTATTTAATTTCATGCCCCAAATGCAAATAACATAATAAAATCTGTTCAAATTTAAGAAGAGAACAAATTGATTAAAATGCATAAAAATTCCCAGCACTTGACCCTTGGCCTAAATTTTGTGTTCCATTTCTTAATTGGGTTGTAGAAGGGCCAGCCATCCCATCTCGAAAGCCTCCGTGAAAATTGTGGGGCTGCCATCTTCGGAAGCTCCCCTCTCAAGGGGAAAAAGGTCTCTCTCTCTCTCTCTCTCTCTCTCTCTCTCAGTGTGGAAGAGAGTTTAAAAAAGGCTAGACAAAATCATTAGAACACTGTGAATGAACAGTAAAACCTGCTCCTAGATATATATATATATATATATATATATATATATATATATATATATATATATATATATATATATATTACTTACCTCTCCTTCTCGTCTGAACCTTACACTATTTCTATTGCTATCATGATGCCCATTGTTAAAATATTACAAATTACATTTTTCTTAAGTCACCGAGAAACTACACTTACCAAGACGCACTTTTCCTTAAAACGAGAGTTGCCAGGTCGAAATTTTTATAACTTACTCTGAGCGACCATATCCTCCTTTAGAGATAAGAAGCTTCACTGAAGTCATGGAGAGACGATTAACTGTAAAGCCAATACTACTTAACCCTTGATGGCGTAGACCTTAAACAGCAGGTAAAACACGACCTCAAACTATGAATCTGACGATGGCAGCGGTTATAGAAACAGATCTAATTTCCGATTCAGGTCGAATCAGCTTGATTGGTTATATATATACGTAGCTGCCTGACCACGGTAGTCAGTCAGCCTTGAAATTCTAAATGATCGAGTGGTGTCCGTCTTGGAAATCACTCCTGTCATAATAACGAGCGCTTCCATGTCGAAGTTTTACCGCAGGACCAAATAGCCCCCGCAAGAAATTTAACTGGCAGTAAAGACTCGATGGTATCCCAGGCATTTTAGAGGTCTTTTAGTGGTCTGAAAGAGACGCCAGAGTTACGGCATCGTAACTCAGAAGATGTAAGTCCCGGATCAAGTGGTTATGGAGGCGTCGTAAACTTTTTAAAGTAATTAGGAGCTCTTTGAGAATATGTATCCCTAGGCACGACTGGAATTGTAAGTATGCGTACATACATGCATAGATACATATGTAAATGCTTACTATATATATATATATATATATATATAATATATATATATATATATATATATATATATATATATAAAAGCGAATACCACAGGAAAATGATAGGCAGAAATCCAAGCGCTTAGTAAAGACGAAAGCGCTTGGATTTCTGCTTACCATTTTCCTGTGGTATTGGCTTATTTAATGAAGTCACGTGCAACTACTAGCTGCAGCCCCTTTCATTCCTTTTACTGTACTTTCCGCCTTCTCCTTACAATTGATTCGAAGCACAAATGCGAGGTTTTTCCTCCTGTTACACCTTTCAAACCTTTTTACTGTCAATTTCAGTTTCAACTCTGAGGGACCTCATAGGTCCCAGCACTTGGCCTTCGGTCCAAATTCTGTATTCTATTCTATTTTGTAAACTCTTCCACTATTAATGGTGCTTTTGTGAATGATATGTAACGTAAAAAAGACCAAGTATGCAGACGGGATTTGAAAGTATGTGCTGCGTAGAACTGAACGCATTTAAATTGTCTTGTTTGCTCCTAAAGCAACTTGGTAAGCAAATTGCTTTGATTTATATATTTCTCTGAATTTGGAGCCAACAATTTACTTGCCTTTTCATAAGAGATTTCAAAAGTCTTAATTGTTGTACACGAATGAGACTGGTTTGCTAGATGTGTGATAGGATATGTACGATCTTTTTGTCGTCAGTGCGCACTTAGTGGAGGGTATAGTTACATTTCGTCTTAGAATACGAAGTTCTTCGTGAGATTCCAGGATTAAGGCGAACGCTGATTCCGGAAGTTAGCTTCGTATTTTATCTGTAAAATAAAGTAACATTATGGGTGGGAATATCCAGATTCAGAATTATTCATAGGCACACTTGAGTAGTATATTTTATACATATAGCATACTCTATGTATATTCACAGTTAGTATATAAAAAACTTATATATTATATATATATATATATATATATATTACATACGATATATATATATATATATATATATATATATATATAATATATATATATATAAATATAAAACCTATAGCACGACTCTCAAGTTGTTATCCTTCCGGTTTTCATGGAGTCATTTAGGGATAAGGTGACTAGCCCTGCTCCCAGCCCTACTGACGTCTGGCTTTTCTTAGTGGTCACCCATTCAAGTAGTGACGGGACCCAGTGGTATAGCGAAGGTGTTTGTGCCTCCGTAAGAAAAACTGAAGACAAATTTACAATATTAAATGTCGTTTTCTCCAGTGTTCCTTTAACCTTTATCTTTTGCTTGTTTGAAAGCCTAAGTTATGGTAGAAATTTGTCCACAGTATTCAAATGACCTATACAAAATTACGCATGCATTTTTATGCATTTGTATACAAAACTCAAATTACTTATGCAATAACTACATTTTTATACATTTATATACAAATTCAAATGACGTATATACAAAAACTTCTTATAAATTTATATACATTTGTATACAAAATTCAAATGACTTATGCAAAATTTCGTATACATTTTATACATTTGTATGCAAAATTGAAATGATATACAAAACTTAGTATGCATTTGTATACATTTTTATACAAAATTCAAATGACGTATACCAAACCTTTGCATGCATTTGTATACAAAATTCAAATGACGTATAACAAACCTTTGCATACATTTAAATACAAAATTCAAATGACGTATACAAAACCTTTGCATGCATTTGTAAACAATATACAAATGCCTTAGAAATGACATGCGGCGCCATACCATCTCCCTTCCTTACTTCGGTGATCCAATTCTACATTTGAAATTCGTTACCTGTGAGGAGGCACCTTTTGGGACGATGAACCAACAAACACTTGCGCTGCCCCCCCGCACCCATCCCCGCCCAAAATCCCCGGGTTACCGACGACTTGGCCCTAAGTTGCGAGTGACGTGGCACTCGAGGGCCATCAAATCTGAGGAGGCAAATTTGACCTGTTACTCATTGAGGTTGTTTTTAAAATGTCTGTTGTTATATTAGCGTCTACAGTACTCCTTCTTAGTGGCGTCGTTTGGGGTAATGGGTATATTAAAAAATCAACGAGACGTATATTGTATAGTGGATTTATGTTTCATTTTACATTTTATATATAATTATATATATTATATATATATATATAAATTATATAATTTTAATATATTATATATATATTATAATATATATCAAACTGAAAGCACACAGGAAACGCTTGAAAAGTAACGGCAGATTGCCAAGTACCTCGTGTAATTAAGACATCTCCGGGGCACAAAAGTGTATTAATTACACGAAAGATGAAGACAAGCATAAAAGTATGAGCTTAGCCTGGGGGTAAACCTACGCTCACAAGAAGTTCATTGTGATGATATCTAGTGCGTCTCCTGTGAACTTCGAGAGGCGAGATGACGCAGGTTTTACTCAAGTCCTACATCGTCCATTTTCAGGCCATTTCAATTTTTCTGTCGCACTGCCAAGGAACCGTGACTCACGGCGACTCACGAGTCCGTCTCTCAAAATGCATATGTGATTCGGATCTCGTCGGGTGCCTTTGGACAATTTGTGCAGCGTTCCAGGGCCTCGTCAGCGATGCTGGAATCGTGTTTGTGTACGTGATGTAATTTTCTTTCTCTCCTTTGACGTGAAATTCTTCGGCCGCTGGGAATTTTTTAGTATATTTGTCACGGATTGCGAACCAATCCTGGGCTCATCTGATGCGCAACTCGGTTCTCATATATTCTCTCTCTCTCTCTCTCTCTCTCTCTCTCTCTCTCTCTCTCTCTCTCTCTCTCTCTCTCTCACTAAGATCGACATTTGATGTACACCCGAATCGCTGCTTGCATATTTTGTTATTAGCTTTCTTTATAAAACGCGGTAACTTATCATGAAAGAGGCATCAGGGATTCTTCAGATGCAGTAGGAACCTTTCGTAGGGCAGATGACAAATCATCTCTGTGTTATCTTTTATGGTGGTCTTTTGTACTATAATTAATATATATATTAATATATATATATATATATATATATATAATATATATATCTATATCTATATATATTATATATCATATATATTTTAATTATATATTATAATTTTAACGTTAATTACTTTTGGTAGATTTCATTCGATTTTATTTTGCTAGATTTTATCTGCTTCATCAGTAACTCTTGTAAATTGATCGGTCATCTTTCTGTGTGTGCAAGAGTTTGACATTCGCTCACTCCAGTCGCTGGAAACACCTCGGTGGGTGAATAAACCGGATTCAGCATCTCTTAACTTAACCACTGGTAGAATTTTGAGTCTTGGAAATCAGGTTATCCGAACCGACAGAATTGCCGAGGTCTGCCGATGTCAGGTGGCAGGAATCACTGGAGTCTCACCATGACTTCTTTTTATCTGTTGTAAATTACAGAGGGATGAACTTTGGACTAAAGTAAGTTAAACTTAGTAGCTTCATAAAATCTATCCCCCCATATAGACAGACACTCATTAGTGGTCACCCTTACAAGTAGTGAACAGACCAAAGTGCTGTTTAATTTCAGTGGTTAGATCAGAGGCTCTGATGAGCACTGTGGCTTGGCATTTACTGGTGGTCACACCGTTTCATTTCACTCATCGAAAGACCATCATATTTTGTCCTATCAGGACGTTCTCTGAGGAGCTATCATATACCTCTTGATCATTTTGTAAACTCGTTACAATGTCTGTTAATTTTGTTATAACTATTATTTTTTTTCGGTGCCTTGCATAAGTAAAGCCTTTCTTCTTCTTCTTCTTCTTCTTCTTCTTCTTCTTCTTACTATTATTATTATTATTATTATTTTATTATTATTATTATTATTATTGATAAAATGGCTGAATTCTGCCATTTTATTCAATAGTATTAATATTATTATTATTATTATTATTATTATTATTATTATTATTATTATTATTATTATTATTATTATTATTTGGAAAAACTCTCTATCTCGAGAGTTCATAAAATGTTCCAAAAGGTCCATAATAATATAAACTTTACCATTGCTATTGTAAAGTTTTTTTTATAAAGTTTCACAAGAAATATTAACGTTTATATTATTGTGGACCTTTTGGAATATTATTATTATTATTATTATTATTATTATTATTATTATTATTATTATTATTATTATTATTATTATTATTATTATTATTATTATTATATTATTATTATTAACCAAACAAAAACTTCTTTCAGTTTTCTTCTGAAGATTGAAAAAAGAAACCCACAAAAGAGAGAAGACTGCTGACCTTGACCCAGGCTGACAACCTACACATCTCTTGAAAAAGGGCCACAGATAGGGCCTGAAAGTACTCGAGTGTCGAGTAAAATAAAATGCAAATACTTATGAGTAAACACGTTATACACAGTAATTTTGTAGGTCTCTTTTTCAATTATTATTATTATTATTATTATTATTATTATTATTATTATTATTATTATTATTATTATTATTATTATTATTATTTATTATTATTTTACAGTTTTCCGGTGGCACACACGTGGAAAACATTAATATTAGTACTTATTTATCAAACTTCGGCGGAATGGAATTTTCAAATGTTTAGAGAAAGCAGATAAACACGGCCAAGAGATGGCTCTGAGAATGTACAATTATCCGGTCCTTATGAAAAATAGAGGGATTTGTTCACCTTTGCAGTGACATTTATCAGTTACAACAAGTGACGGTCTGCAAACTGCTGACGAATATTCGAGACATCTGCATAAGATGTTCGTACTTTTCTTCAATTTTATTCGTACAATTTGCTTATTGAATAGTTCTCAGAAACATCTGCATGAGATGTTCGTACTTTTCTTCAATTTTATTCGTACAATTTGCTTATTGAATAGTTCTCAGAAACATCTGCATGAGATGTTCGTACTTTTCTTCAATTTTATTCGCATAATTTGCTTATTGAATAGTTTTCAGAAACATCTGCATGAGATGTTAGTATTTTCTTCAATTTTATTCGTGCTGTTTGCTTATTGAATAGTTTTCAGAAACATCTGCATGAGATGTTCGTATTTTCTTCAATTTTATTCGTGCTGTTTGCTTATTGAATAGTTCTCAGAAACATCTGCATAAGATGTTCGTACTTTTCTTCAATTTTATTCGTACAATTTGCTTATTGAATAGTTCTCAGAAACATCTGCATGAGATGTTCGTACTTTTCTTCAATTTTATTCGCATAATTTGCTTATTGAATAGTTTTCAGAAACATCTGCATGAGATGTTCGTATTTTCTTCAATTTTATTCGTGCTGTTTGCTTATTGAATAGTTCTCAGAAACATCTGCATGAGATGTTCGTACTTTTCTTCAATTTTATTCGCATAATTTGCTTATTAAATAGTTTTCAGAAACATCTGCATGAGATGTTCGTATTTTCTTCAATTTTATTCGTGCTGTTTGCTTATTGAATAGTTTTCAGAAACATCTGCATGAGATGTTCGTATTTTCTTCAATTTTATTCGTGCAGTTTGCTTATTGAATAGTTCTCAGAAACATCTGCATAAGATGTTCGTATGCTTTTCTTCAATTTTATTCGTACAATTTGTTTAAAATACAATTTTCATATTTGTTCATGAGGCATTCTCCTCCCATTATTCCTTGACGTGCCATCTTTCGTCCTCTGAGACTTTCAGTTTTTTTATGATAATTTCTTGCTCGCTGGTTTTCGTTACTCGTGCTTATTTTTAGCCAGGTGTTCCCTTCCCCCTCTTCTCTATACATAGTAGTCGTCCCTTTCGTCCACGTTTTAACCCATGAATATTCAATAGAGATGCAACGCGTTACTCCGACAGCCCTTGGTAATGGATAAATGTTCAAGATAGTTTTGAAAATGGACGTGACTTGCAACACAAAGGAATTCCTACAAAATTATGGTGCAGGAACATTCCAAACTTCATGTATCGAAATGTGGATGCAGTTTGCTTGTCGCAAACGCATTTGGCTCTCTGAGGGAGGGAGTGAATGTTGACGGGAAGTGGAGATGACTGGGTAATTCATGTGCTCTAGCATTGATAATTTTGCATTCTTTCTAAGAATACAGTTATTGAATATTTTATATATATATATATAATATATATATTATATATATATATATATCATATATGTATGTATATATATTCTATATATATATATATATATATTATGTATATATATATTCAATATATACAGATATGTATATATATATATATATATATATATATATATATATATATAGATATATGTATATATGTATGTATGTATGTTTATGTATGTATGTTTGTGATGTGCGCGTGCACATTTCACATTGTTTGTCTACAATTCTGCCAGAAGTGGTCATAATACCCTTAGTTTCTAGACTTTTTTTTTTTTTTTTTGTTGTATTTTTTAGTCATAGCCCACCCTTTTTACACCTACCCAGAACATAGAAGTCCTCCCATAGCACACATCGTAACTGCTCGGCAACGTCCCCAACGTGTCTAAAGTCACAGTTTTCGAAATGAAAATATCGGCCATCTCCTCTCCTGGAGGAGAGCCAAGCCTCCCTACCTACCTTTCCTCACATATTGGAGGGAGAGGGGGGAATAACTCCTCATCACCCAAACTCTCCTCAGCTGAATAAGTTGTTCCTCGATGTTTCTTGGTTTTGAGATAGGCGAAGCGTCCTGGCCCGAGAGGAGATTCGGGGGCGTGTGTTAGATGGGCCAGTTGGATCCGCTACAGGGAGGGAACTTATTACAGTATGGGCGCTGCTATCACACACCCTTAGAATGATGGCGACAGCTCTCACAGTATAACCGAAGTTATGACCCATTAAAAGCCCTGCTTACTTGACGGATATTTTTCTTCCTTCAGAAAGAATGGTTTTATTTTGGGGGACGGCAGCCTCGTAGGCCAAAGTGTGCTCTTGCAGACTGTATGCCCTAGATGTATCTTTTAATAGCAAGGACACATAAATTGTCTCACAAAAATCTGCAGTCATGTAAGTCCTACTGAAGAATAGGTTTCGGTTTTATCTGAGCAGTATTACAAGACATAGTTTTGGTTGGGTTCGATATTTTTTATAATTTACCGTAGTATGCTAGTATATATTAGAAAACAGGAATTTCTCTCTCTGAATCTCTCTCGATCTGTCATTGACAGCGACACCAAGTTCTGAAATGTTCAAATGGAAATAGTGGGAAATAAAGTGAAGCTGAATTAGGTTTTTCTTATGAAAGCCATCGGAAACTGTTTATTGCAAAGTACTACATGAAACAACAAAATTTGAGTTACGTCTTTTATCGTTGTAATACTTTGATAGAACTTTAAGTCTGAATAGCTGCCGTCTATTATTTCTGTTCCATTCTTGCGTCCATTCGTTTATCAGATATTCTCTTGACTCGACGTGTTTGTACTTGTAAAAGAATTAATCAAACAGAGACATATCATTATTCACTAAAATCCACCCCCCAGGTTGTAAAAGGATTCATTCAACTGAGACATATTATGCACTTAAATCCATCCACCCAAGTTACCCAGTAATAACATTTGGTTTCCTTTCAGGATGGGTTACTTAGCCTGCCCCGTCTGTGAGAGGGAATCCCTGGCAGACGTGAGCGACCTCCAACAGCGAGTGGCAGCTGCTCTGAACAGGCCACTGTCATGCCCTATATGCAGCGCGTCCGTCAGCGGCATTCAGGCTTTCCACCACCACCTAGCAGCTCACTTGCCCGTCCAACACAAATCCTTTTCTGACGCCTCTCCCTCTGTCTCAACGCCTGCCACCCCATCGGGACTTGGTGTGCCTCCATACCCAATCACCAATTCTCCTGAAGGGATACCTACATTGGAACACCTGGAGATCAGTGACAACAGAGGTTCACCACGAAGCCCCTCGAGGCTCTCACTGTTGGGGAAAGAGGGAATGATCGATCAGTCGTCTGGAATTGCCAGTCACAGTGAACCACAAAGCCCCTCTACAGGTTCGCACCTTGCATCTCACGACAAACTAAACCAGCCTCATAACTGCGACCTGTGTGGTCTCATCTTCTCGTCTGCCCATTTTCTTAAATTCCACAAGGACATCATTCACTCCAAGAGGGACTTCTTCGATGTAACGTGCAAGTTATGCAAAGAGAAGTTCAAGGATTTCGAAGCCTATCGCAATCATGTGCGGGAGAGTCACAGTGATCGGAGGTACATATGTGACCAGTGTCCAAAGACCTTCAAGATGAAAGGGAGTCTGCTGGTTCACCAGCGCATGTTCCATGACCCCTCCTCCCCTGGCACGTGTCATTTGTGCAAAAAGACTTTTACCACTAAAGCCCGAAAAGAGCTCCACGAAAAAAGGTACCACGGGGTAGGGTTAGAACACGTACCAACAGGCAAGGTCTCTCCACCGTCTCCATCCCAAAAGCACCAGAAAATCAAGAATTCTTCCTTAGGAGATGCTAAAAGCTGGTTAGAGACACTCATGATTGAAACTAGACCTTCGGCGGAAGACGGCAATCGATACAGGGAATTACAGGAGCAGCAGAGTGTGCAGTCTATGTATAATTCTCAGCAAATGACGCCCTATTCATCTCAGCAGCTCCAGATGCAGCAGAATCAGATAAATCATCCAGATGACCAAATGGAAAACCAGTTTTCTGGTCCTTTGTGTCATCAGCAGCAAAACGAGCAAAGGAAAGACAAGTCAACAAGAGACATGCACACCCAAATCTCACATGAATTACACACTCCACTAAAGACCCAGACTACAGACCCTGATAGCCCACAGTTGCAAAAGTGGTCTCCTGACTTTCAGTCATATGCTACCTCCCATGAAAAAGGAAATCCTCCCAAGAACTCTCCAGACATGTATTATCACCAGCAAAAATTCGGCATCAACTTACCTGGTCACGGATCTCAATCGCTGCATGGACAGAATTGCCCGAAAGCAGAATTCAAGGAATTTAAGCAAGATAAGAAATTTTCTGTACTTCAGCATGGCAGCGATTCGTCAGTGTGCCGACAAGTGAGTGGGAATTACTCTCAGCAAAGTCCAGTGGCGATAGTTTCACCTCAGCCTCAGAAAGCCGAGACGCCTCCTGCCGATCACCAGAGCAGCAATGGCACCCCTTGTCCCACTGAAGCTAGGCGAAATAGCTTCCCACTCATGAACATCAACAAAACAGGAGTATCTCACAGCGAAACACCCCGCTTGTACCCAACGCACTACGTCAGCGAGCTACCGCTTGCTTCCTCAGGTACTGGTGTTGTACCCTCTGGGCAGAACATGAGTATGCCCTCACAAGGTGATAAGATACACAACACTGTGGCAGTGCCTCAGCAGCTTGTCTACCAGAGCGTGATCCCAGCCCTGAATTCCAACATTGGTCTCATGGGTTCTGAAAACAAGCTCGGGGCGAAGGTTCCTCCGCTTCTGATGTCGTCGAGCCCCCAACTCATTCCCGTGGAAAAAGTGAAGGAGCCTCCCGACAGTCCCGTCCAGATGATGCAAGTCCAAGACGAGTCCTGCTCGTCGGAAATGGTGAGCGACTGCGACGCTGCCGCCGAGAGTAAGGTTTCCACAGACGTACCTCAGGAGCCGAGGCCCGACGTTGGACCCAACCGGCGTCAGGGGCCGACTGGAATATCAGGAACGCTCACTTCGGCTGCCGTTTCTAGGAAGGTAAGACGAAAATTAACACACTTCTTGGTAACAATTGTACTACACATTCAAGAGCTAAGCTGCTTTTTCTTTGGTCATTTTCTATGATTTGAGAAGTAACACGAGACTCACAAAACTTACAAGTTTAACTAAGTGGATTGTTGACAAGTGAACCTGAGAGTATTATCATTATGCCTCGAAAGGGCCTGATGAATTATTTAGACATTGAAGAGAGAAATCGTTTATTTTAGATGTAGTCATTTGTACTTGGTGGTGTTGGGTATATTAAATGTGGCTCTTATTATGTACAAATGAACAGATTTTAGAGGAATGTAATTTTTTCTTGATATGTAAGTGAAACTATATCAAAGAAAATTAAAATTTTTAGCTGAAATTCACTACCAATGAATGCCGTAGGAAAACGTTACATCATTGACAAAGGCGCTATAATACATTCACATCAACCGTGCATCTGATGTCTAGGCCAGTCCCTTACGACGCTCCTGATTGGCTGTTGATAAGCCAATCACAGGGCTGGAAACTCTCAGTCTCTCGAGAGAGTTCACATGGGCAGGATGTATGTGCCACCTCTCCTGAGGGATACGTCTTTCAGGAGTATCCCTCAGGAGAGGTGAAATATACATCCTGGTTATGTGAACTCTCGAGAGAGGCTGAGAGTTTCCAGCCCTGTGATTGCCATATCAGGAGCGTCGTAAGGGACGGGCCTAGACATCAGATGCACGGGTGATGTTAATCTACTATGGTCGACAGGAATCCGGCAGAAATGATCGCCCTGTAAATAATGATGTTTTATGCATGTAGAAATAGCTCATAAAAGCACCATCTTTTAATAGCACGGGTGCCACACACAAAACAGTGGACGCTATTCCCCGAGCGCTGTAAATATGTTCAGATAATCGCAGCTTCACCAAGGACAAAGGAATGTAGAAAAATATACTATGCCTCCTATTCCATATGTAGATTAAATCCGTTTCCCCTCTGCAAATAGAGAAAGGAAATAAAAACCGACCGCACACTTCCTCCGCCACTAAGCTACTAGTCTAGTCTCCCCTTTGATTAAAAAGCTCCGGATTTATTCAGCGAACGATAGTACATTTTTCCAGGAGACTTTTCCAGGAGAATTTTTCCTGGAGAATTTTTTCTAAGGAGAATTTTGTTCAGGAGAATTTTTTCCAGGAAAATTTGTCCAGGAGACTTTTTTTCCCAGGAGAATTTTCCAGGAGAATTTTTCCAGGAGAATTTTTTTTCAGGAGAATTTTTCCAGAATAATTTTTCCAGGAAACTTTTTTCCAGGAGATTTTTTTTCCAAGAGAATGCAGAAAATGCCAGGCTATGGAATGCAGGACAGGCTCCCCCCCACCCCACTACCGAATAAAAGCAAATATTTACCTCCCCTCCAGGCTATGGGATGCAGGACCCCCCTCCAACCCACCACCGAATAAAAGTAAGCATTTACCGCCCCCCGTCCCCCCAGGGGCGGAGCCTTGAACCGATTTCCAAACTGATTATGTATGCAGTTCTTGGGACCAAAAGGGCGAACAGTTACAGCTGTAATATCGAGTTGTTTTTATCTTTTTCCGCTTCATAACTCTGGCCACCCTACCCCCCACCCCCCCAAGAAAACTGAAAAATGAAAATGATAAAAATCGTGGGAAATAAAAGGCGAAAGGATGATATATTGGACTCGGCGCGTTTGGGATGGTATGGAAATGAGAGAGGACCGTATGGAATTCAACTAGGAAAACCCATCCCGTCATAAACTATAGGATTTAAGCTGGTTCGCGCTGGAAAAGGACGGCCATTTTTATTTCTTACGCAGAAAGCGAAAGGACTTTTTTTTTCTTCTTCTTCTTCTTACGCCGGAAACGAAGTTTTTTTTTTTTTTTTTTTTTTTTTTTTTAGCGAGGGAAAAAGAGTATGACCAAGATATTCCATTTTTTATTTTCATTTTATATTTCTCTGCTTAAATACGGTTAGTTATTGCGTTAGAAACATAACCTGGAATGTGTTTTGCGTATTCTTAATGAAAAGAGTCTGGATTTATGCGGACTTCCTGGTCGGCTTTTCTCTCTCTCTCTCTCTCTCTCTCTCTCTCTCTCTCTCTCTCTCTCACTAAAGCCTTAGAGGTGGAGAGGCATAGACTCATTTGTCTCTCGAATTATGATAATTTTTTTTTACTTCTCCTTTTGACCTTTTTGGCCCCATTATTTTCAGCTTTTCCGTTTTTATTTTTATTTTACTCGTAAGCTTCTTTTTAACATTTCGTTGTCAACTTTTTGTCTTTTCGTTTTCTTTGTTGTCTTTCGTTTTTTGTGTATTTTTGTTTTGTTTTGTTACTTTTAGCAGTCCAGGTTTCCTCCAGTTTGCTTCTCTCTCTCTCTCTCTCTCTCTCTCTCTCTCTCACTCCTCTTCGTCTCTCTCGGTCTCTCTCTCTCTCTCTTTATTTAGCCGTTCAATTTTTGCTTATTACTGCCTAGCGATAATGTTTTTTTTTAAATCAATATGCCAATCATTTTTTTTTTATCGTTTTGCCTTCTTTCTTGCTGGTTTTTTCTCCTATTTTTTCACGCGGAGTTCATAAGCGCCATTTTTTGTTTCATAGCTTTGGTTTTTTTTATTATCGCTGTTTTCTTTTACCAACTTTTAAAACGTTTCGTTGCTTTATCATGCAAACTTCCTTATCCACCATTTTCTTTCTATCGTCCTGTGCATTCTTTAATTTTAAGGCTGCAATTGTGACATCATTGGTTCCCGTATGACGTCAGTGGTGCCCTATGACGTCATCTTTTATTTGTGACGTCACTGTCTATATTAAAGTTCCTGCCCAAACTCATAGTAACTTTCTTCGTTGGCCCCCCTCCCTTTTTTTTTTGTAACTTTCTCAAACAGCTTTGAGAGATCTTTACGTCTATGCGAATAAGACAGCATGTACCATGCCTTCTATATGCATATAGGGTTATGCATAATAAATGCAAGCGAGTCTAAGTAAATACTTAATAAACATGCAGCGTCTCTGAAACGCGCTTGCGTCCTCTTCCATATACTCTGCTCAGTGAGTAAATAAAGCGAACAATATCAGAAATATTGCTACAGTACGACACCGTGCAGGCAGTTACATCCTCCACCACGAAAGGAAAACAAAGCTACGGTACGACACAGTGCACTAAACTTGAGGTTCACTTTTAACTCCTTTATCATTTGGTCGTAACTACGAGAGAAAAATTCCGTCAACATATGTAAAACGCATACGCATTCATCAGTGTACTCGCACAACCAAGGTTCATACCTTGAAGTAATATTAAAGCTATGTGAAAGTATGATATATACTTGTGGGAGGACTGAATGTTGAGGAGAGTAAAGATTTATATTCTCTGACTTTTTATTTTATCATTTATTTCTAAAGAAAATAAATTAGGTTTCCAGTCACATTTCCAGTGAGAGGATGGAGGTTTAGACTTGGAGGTTAGGTCTGTTATTCAGATAAAGTGATCTGGCTGGAATGATTGTTTTCACGACGGGGGTATTGGTGGGGTTTGGGGGAAAGACGGGGGATGTAGCCACTTGCCCAATAGGTGTCAATTTCGGAAGGGGGCGAATGGCAATATTTTTTTTTTATAATTTTGTTTATTTATTTACGTTGATGCCACTCCAGGGAGCCACTTTCTCTTGCAGGAGAGCGCGGGCAAGAACGATGCCAAGCAATGGGAATGCGATGTTTGCAAGAAGTCCTTCACAACTAAATACTTTCTCAAGAAACACAAGAGGCTGCACACAGGTACACGAGGCAGTCAGCCTTAGAAAGCTTCCTTGTACGGGCAGGTTTTTCCAACTCGTCCGTTCTGATGAATAGACAGAAATGCTGTTCATCCTGAAATACCTCTTGATAGATGTTTCTATGTTTCATTTACTGTAATGCATAGGGGGGTAGGGCGAGATATTTTTAATGAAATATTTTATTTATGGACGATTTCTTCTTTAACTCTATGTTACTGCAAATAACGCATCTCAGCAGCCGCTATTGTTTTTGTTACGGTTTCTTCAGGTTAACAGAAAACGCTACTAAAATACTTGACTTGGCCTTTTCGTGTCATTCTTATCTCTTTGCCTCGATAATTTTCTTTGCCAAAATATGATCTCAAATGACTCATTTGTTGAATAACTGCAAACGTGTTAGATCTAATAAGCTTAGTGTGTTACGAGAAGTTCGCAAAAATCTTGAGAATCACTTTGATCGTCATTTAAATGTACCGCATTCCTAGACATCTTGCTTCACCAGATTAATCTTGGCAGGCGAGACGCCCTACGCATGCGCGGAGTGCGGCAAGACCTTCACCTTCCAGCAGAGCTACCACAAGCACATCCTGTACCACTCGGACGACAAACCTCACCAGTGCTCCTACTGCGGCAGAGCCTTCAAGGAGATGTCCACGCTCCACAACCACGTTCGAATCCACACCGGAGAAAAGCCTTTCGTCTGCGAGAACTGCGGTGAGTTCCAATTGGTGTGTCTTTTTTTTTTTTTTTTTTTTTTTTTTTTTTGGCGAGGACTGAATAGACAGAAACACGGGAGCAGTAGGGACAAGATATTATTATTCAAAAGATGAACTCTTATCATATGGAACAAGCCCACCAAAGGGGCCATTGACCTGAAATTCTTTAAGCTTCCCAAGAATATTGAGGTGCTCATTCGAAAGAAGTAATAGAGGGCAATAGGAAATACAGAAAGGAGATCAGTTATTAGAAAAACGGATGAATTAACAATTAATAAAAAAAATAAATAAACGGAGGTTGCAGCATGCGCACAGCATTATCTCTCCCGAAGAGAGAAATAGGTTAGGTTAAGCTATAATCTTATTTAGTATGAGTAGGCGCTTTTAGAATCCTCGTTATGGCTATTGAATGGGATCTGGAAGTGTGGTGGGGAGGCGGGGGTGGGGGTGGGGGGGGGGGGGGGGCAGGATCCTGTGACAAGTAATGAGGACAAATACTGTGATTAGCAAAAGCTTCATTTTTTATTTGTAAAGCTTCATTTTTTATTTGTAAATGTCAAGTACAGTATGATCTTATTTAAACCTAGTATTAAATCTGCTTAAGGACAAAAAAATAATAAAAAAACCGTTTGTTTACAGATTCAATACAGAGAGAGAGAGAGAGAGAGAGAGAGAAGAGAGAGAGAGAGAGAGAGAGAGAGAGAATTGTTTACGCAGTCTTGAAAAGGAGCCTGAGCAGTCACTGGACTTTATAAATAAAGGCAGAAATACTCTGCGATTAGAGGCTACGCGAAAAAAAAAAAAAAAAAAAAACAGCGTAACTCTAAATCTCATGCTTCCGAAACGAATATTAGGGGGGACCGGAGATCGAATCGGATCACTTTTAAGGAGTTCGTAGCTCTGACACAGAAGTACCCGGGAAATGACACTGTTGTTGTTGGAGATTAAGCTGGCCTTATGCCAGCACGGGCTCTTTAGCTCCCGTGACGTCCCCAGAACGATCTATGAGTCTCAAGAACAATTATTAGTCTGTGGAGTTTATTTATTCAGTGATGATGGGCACGCTTTTGAAAAGAGGCAGGAAATTCCAAAAACTTCAAGAATACATAATTAGTAACAGTATTGAACGGTTCCAAATCTGGTGGTTGGGTTTCCATGTCAGAAAATAAGTTTTTATTATTATTTTGTTCTAAAGGGTCCACAATAATAAGAATGTTGAAAGTTCGTGTATTGTTTATAAACACTTGATAAAAGCTTTCGAACGCTTCCCAGGGTTCATCTTCAGTCCAAAATAATGAAGATTAACCCAGGGAAGGGTTCGAAAGCTTTTGTAGTTTATAAATTATACACGAACTTTTAACATTCTTATTATTGTGGACCGCTTAGAGCATTGTATGAACTCTCGTGATAGAGTTTTTTTTCCTATTATTATTATTATTATTATTATTATTATTATTATTATTATTATTATTATTATTATTATTATTATTATTATTATTATTATTATTATACAATCTGGGTGCAATCACACTTGGAAAAGCCCAATCATACAATCCCAAGGGCTACAATAAGGAAAGCAGACCAGTGCGGAGAAGTATAGAATAATCTGTATAAAATGAAATGACAAAGTAAAACAAATGTCAGCCAATTGTGTGTTTGAACTTCTGAAGTCACACCGATTCAGCCACACGAATAAGATCGTTCTCTAGTTTGGCCAGAGCTGGAGGAACACTCGAATAAAAGTGGAATACAAATACGACCAGCAGTGATGACCGACTTTCTCATTTTTCATATCACATCAATAAAAATCCTTTGTATTTCTGCTCTCTTGGTCCCGAACGCTCCCAAGATTAATGACTGCTCTGGGTAACGCTGTTATAATCACCGGTGCGGCAGATTAACCCAGTAACCCTGAATATCAGGGGAAACATTCAGCGGTTCTTTTCTTACCATTGTACCCAAGCTTGGAGCTGGCATGCGTGAATAAGCTCCCACTGCAAGGTGTTCAGTTTGCTCCAGGATAATGAATTTAAATTGAAGTGTTGCAGATCGATTGAAAGAGAAAATGCGACGTATTGAAGGCTATGACAGATATTCCACTGCTCCTACTGGCTGGTATTTAGGCACTACAGTAGAGGTTAAGTGAACCAGCATTTGTCAGGGAACTGAAGTGCCACTTTTTGCATTTAAGCTAAGGTTATGAAATCTGACATAATTATTTGCACAAGAGCTTCATCCTAAGTTTAGCAGTTTAGGGAATTAAATACCTTAGGGGCAGCTGTTGATTATAATTGAGAAGACCCTCATCATTCTTCATGGGATACAGATTTTCTCCTCTAATTACCTGATAACAGGTCTTGCTTTATACCCTTCAGGAAAGGCCTTCCGTCAGCGGGTCTCCTACCTAGTACATCAGCGGATCCACACAGGCGTCATGCCCTACACCTGCGACGCCTGCGGGAGGTCCTTCAGGTACAAGGTAATGCCTCTCGGGGGATAGCACTTGATTTTAATGAAGCTTCCTGGAAAAACTTACATAAAATCTCATAGAATCATGACTACATATTGGAAAGCTTATATGCATGTCCTTTCTGTATATTTCAAATCCAGTAAATCTAAGGTCTCATTCCCTCTTCCTCAGTCAGAGGAAAAATGTTAAACACTTGCCGATGCATTTATTCTTAATTTTTTATCTTTGTGGTTTGAAGTTACGGTTTATTTATACATACATGCATACATATCTATCTATCTGTCTATATATCTATAGATGTAAGTGTGTGTTGGTTAGTGCATGCATATAGAAATTTGTATGTATAATAAGTATGTATAACAAGATAAATCAAAATTCGGCATTTAAAAGGTCATTCTGTCACTCTTGTTTAAATATAGCTCTTACAAGTAAAAATATTTTTACACTGGTTTAGTTTTGGCCAAGAGCTCTTCTCTGCGGATCTAGTGTTGCCCTTCAAACCGCAGAGAGTAAATACGATCATGTGATCCTGGACTCATATGTGCATTTGGTTCCGCAGGTGAGTCTTCGGTCTCACAAGTGTGAGCCTGCCATCTTGCCCCCAGCGGTAACCGCTGGCCCTGTGCACAGAAGTAGTAGCGACGGCTTAGGGGAGACCAGAGGGCAGCCGGGCACTACGGCATCTCCGGTACCTTCAGCGACCAATCCCGTCATTCTTCTACCTCAGACAAGTGGAGCAAATGCTGCGCCTTTAGTAAATAATCTTTGTCTCAGTCTGCATTCATTTCATGTCTGTGATTTTCTCGTGCCTTTGCAGTGATGAGGATAACTTTTATCTCCAAATGATTAAAAGACTGTTTTCTGAGAAGTTATACATATTTTCTGAGTGATTTAGGCATCATTAATAAAGAATGTCCTTCACCCTCATAGTTGAACGGGGCGACACCCAGTGGAGGATGTTCGACAAAAACAGAGGAAACTGGAGACGCGCAAATCCAGCAGATGGCGTCGTCTACTGCTGCCGCTCCTGAGAACAACTTGAGGGACAATGACGTCCCTTACGTCAACAACAATCGTAACTCACCGCATCCTCTGTCACGCCATAAGCTTCCTCAACAGCAAAGACAACAGCAACAGCAACAGCAGCACCAAGACCTTTCGAAACAGAACCAAAACATCGTTCCAGTAACGGGACGCCCCAAAGTACCTCTGGAAACCATAGACATTTCAGCCATTTCCTGCGAGGGTTTGCCCGTTTCGCTGGACTCCAAGAAGTCGCCTCCGAGGCCTAACAGAAGCCCGTCTGACAATGTGTCCCCCAGGCCGGGTGGTGTCATTGGTGGGCAAGGGTTCCACGACCCGCTTTCCGTGGCCTTCTTACACGCCCTGGTTGACCCCCAGCAGGGTCGCGTTCCAGGAGACTGCCGTCCGCACGTCCAGCTGCCTCCTCAGGACGGGCTGCCTTTCCCAAGTCTGTCTCCGGGTGCCATGGACACCGACTTAGACCACGACAACTTTCTTACTAATCTCTTGATGTGACGCAGATGAGGCCGTGTCATTAACAAGTGGATGTTGTGATATCAAGGGTGTGTGTTTGTGTGTAGATGTGAGGCAACGTTACGCTTTATGTGACGAATGAGTGTGAATGCGAGAAGAGCGGTCCTGCATGGTTTACTGAAACGTTGTTTTAATTATTATTATTTTCTTTTGTTTACTAAATGTCATCATAGACATTAACAAGGTACAAATAGATAAAGCTTTATTTTTTATTTCATTTTATGATTTATTTACTTTCCTTTTTTTGATTATTCCTCGAAGTGTGAGCATTACTTTTGTTGAGGTTTCTCCGTAAGGAGACGAAGAAACCATTTTTTTTGGAATGGCTATAACGCATTTTGAGACATGTAGATGCAGACGATTTCCCAATAAAAATGATAGACTGGAACAGCAGTGCCTCAGTTCAATATATTCAACTGGATTCAAAAAGCAGGACTAAAAAAGGAGGTGTCTGGGAAAATTCCAAGTCAAGTTGGGTTTCATATTGATAATAATTGCAATGAATGGTTGATTATGTTGATGACGGTTGCTTAGCTTAGTAGATTCACATCGACCGTGCATCTGATGTCTAGGCCCGTCCCTTACGACGCTCCTGATTGGTTGTTGATAAGCCAATCACAAGGCTGGAAACTCTCATCTCTCTCGAGAGAGTTCACACAGGCCGGATACATATTCCACCTCTCCTGAGGGATACGTCTTTCAAAGGTATCCCTCAGGGGAGGTGGACCATGCATCCTGCCTGTGTGAACTCTCTCGAGAGACTGAGAGTTTCCAGCCCTGTCACTGGCTTATCAACAGCCAATCAGTAGCGTCGTAAGGGACGGGCATAGACATCAGATGCACGTTTGATGTGAATGTACTATAGCTGATGTGAACGAAAATTTCGACCAAAAGGCAGCGCTGCCACAAATCCAGCATATTCTGACAACAACAACAACTATAAGCGCCTCAGTGGCGTGGTCAGTATGGTGTTGGCGTACCACCTCGGTGGCCGCGAGTTCGATTCTCGGGCATTCCATTGAGGTGTGAGAGATGCGTATTTCTGGTGACAGAAGTTCACCCTCGACGTGGTTCGGAAGTCACGTCAAGCCGTTGGTCCCGTTGCTGAATAACCACTGGTTCCATGCAACGTAAAAAAACTATACAAACCAACAAAACAACAACTGTAGCAGCTATGGTTACCATAGCCAATGAGACCCTTCTAAAGATCGTATCCATCTGCCGTAACTGAAGAACGGAAATAAGCTCTAATTGGTAATGGTGGAACAGGTCTTAAATTCGCATCAAGTATGACACCTGTTAACCAACACCACAAGGCAGCAAGCTGCCTTGTGGTGTTTCTTACACCTTGATTTTTACCTGATGATAAAGATCGATAAGGTCATTTTTCTTTTACCTAATATGCCAAAAAAATTGAAAATTGACGTTGGATGACAGGGCCTACTTGTACATTGATTGCATCCATATGCATCACCTAGGAAAGGGGAAATTTATACTTCCTTACAATTGTGCCGAAACATAAGCTCATTTCCTTGTATTTGCATCCTCCAATTCATAAAATATTAGAAATTTGTAAATGTTTTGGGATTCCTGTACGAAAAACTGCCAGTATATAATGTCTGTAATTCACATCCTCATGGACTGATTTTGGCTTATGGTCCTTGTTGTATGTTGAGATTTTGGTTGTAATTCACAACATGAACTGATTTTGGCTCATTTTCTATGTTGTATGTTCAGAGTTTGGTTGCAAGAACCCAGAAAAATAGTCTAAGCAGAAACCCACAGAGCTGGGGCAGCCCAAATACGAAGAGCCAGAAAAGTATAGATAAGAATTTGAAGATGTAAGTTTGTTTCAAATCTCAAACAAATGAAAATCCAATCAATTCTCCGTAATTCCTTTCGAAAATCCGATTCGCTCCATAAAATTCCGTTTTTGCCACTCGAACTGCCAAGTATTAAGGAAAACTATAATCAGGTGTTAGTGGGAATGTTCATTTTCTTAAAAAAAAAAAGGAGGAAAAGTAGAAGACACTGGCCTAGACATCAGATGCTCGGTTGATGTGATTCTACTATAGCTGGTGTACTTGAAAGCATCACGCCTTAATTGGTGAACCGTTCTAGTAAGAGGATCCGGGCATTATTACTTTCTGGAAATGAGACTCGATGGTTAATTACACTAGTAGCACTTTTTAATTAACGTTTCTATCACAGCATCGTCAGCGATAATTCATGCGTAAACATGACAGTATGTAAATATGTTACTTTTTTTATATTAGTCTCGTGAATTCGAAAGAGAGAATTTTAAAATAGATACTGTGAATTTAGTAAAAGTCATGTTTTCTGCATATTTGATCTCAGTCCCAAATTCACATTCACGGGATTGGATAATGAGATATCGTGCTTTGAGAGAGAGAGAGAGAGAGAGAGAGAGAGAGAGAGAGAGAGAGAATCCACTTCTCCGATAATAATTGACGAATGAATACCAGAACTTGCCTTTTTTTATTTTCAATTTTAAGCAGCATCTTCTAAGAGAATCGGTTAATAAGAAACTTAAGAGACATTCAAAGACGAGAACCAGTAAGCACAAATATATATGTAATTAGTAATAAGGTATGGGGTTTACTTTGTTTCTGTTTGTAAAAGCGAAGTTTAAACACTAGGTATTTAAAGATTATATACAACGCACACACGTACATTATATATATATATATATATATATATATATATATATATATATATATATACATATGCACGTAGATAGTATATGTGTATATGTATGTATGTATATATATATATATATATATATATATATACTATATATATATATATATATACACACGCGTGGGTGTGCGTGTGCATATTTGCATATGTATACCTATATATATATATATATATATATATATATATATATATATATATATATATATATATATATATAGCTGACGCAGAAGTATGTAGAGGGACGAGTAAAGACGCTTCAGCGCTGGATTAGACTTGCTGTGTTCAGTAGGGCGCCCAGTGGATGGCTAAGAAAGGCCAACTAAATCGGACTGAACTTGATTTTGACTGACGTGTGTATGTGTTACTTCTTCGTTGGTTTTTTTTGTTGAATAACATGGTATGCGACCCAACACTTTGGTGTGAAGAAAACCGCTCGAATTCATAAAAAAAAAAAAATCTGTAATTGATTTTGAAGCCAGCATGAATTTATTGTGATTTATGAACTGTACTCGCCTGCAAATGGCATATTCTAGCAAATGGCATCTTCTAGAATATACTGGTAGACGACAGTCGTTGTTGTTCTCTCGTATTTGCTATGAAAATATGACATATTTTCCAGAAGAAAATCGTTGTTTTGATGATTCCTCCTTCACGAAGTTCCTTGGTTTGGTAGCATGAGAAACCGGGGAGCGCCTAATAAATAGCGCTCACTGGAGCTACTTGAAGGACGATGAAGAGGAAGAGCGTACACAGAAAATGAGGTCAAATTTTAAACTGGTAAGGGTGGCATTGTTATACTCTGTATCTATTTATTGTTTCATTACACGCCACTCTATAATAGCCTTCCTGTCTTTTAGGTCTAATCGGAATTCTTCGCCACTCCCACAAGACTCTTTGCGATCTGTCGCAAGGCTAATTTGGTCGTGTGAGTTATGTACGCATAGTACCAACTGCGCCTATAGCATCTAGACCCACTGTTGCTCAATTTCGCTGATATAGGAATGCGCGTGATTTTATTCTTTTATCTATTATACTCTATATAATCAACACATGCTCTTAGGAATGTGCGTGATTTTATTCTTTTATATACTCTGTAATCATCTATACATGATCGGCTGGACTTGGAGGAAACTAAATGGAAACTCAAACTTGGTTCCTTAGTAAGAGTCGGCTTTGATTAAGCGGAAACACGCGAGTTTTAGATATATAGAAAAACGGAACCATTAGATTTAGAGGCTATCAAATAGTGAGAAAAACATCGACAAGAAAGATGCCGTTGTCATAATCTTCGTCATCCTTATTATTATTATTATTATTATTATTATTATTATTATTATTATTATTATTATTATGTGCACATTCATAGTACTACCGCCGAGTTACTCATCAGCCTTCCTCAGAGTGGAATGCCCCTATGAAAAAAATTCAGTATTCAACCTTGACAACGAAATTCAAATGCTCTCTCTCTTTTGGACTGACTGATGTATTCCCTGTGCAATACAGAGAACTTGAATGGGAGGGGGGTGGGGGGGAGTCCGATCAACCCCTTGACCCCCTTGCCTTATATAGAAAGTATGGTGCCACTTCTGCCTTGCTTATATACGCGTTACCTACTCCGAGGTGCTATAGTAGATTCACATCAATCGTGCATTTGATGTCTAGGGCCGTCCCTTACGACGCTCCTGATTGGCTGTTGATAAGACAGTGACAGGGCTGGAAATTCTCAGTCTCTCTCGAGAGTTCACATGGATAGGATCTATGTTCCACCTCTCCTGAGGGATGCTTTTGAAAGACGTATCACTCAGGAGAGGTGGAAGATAGATCTTACCCATGTGAACTCTCTCGAGAGATTGAGAGTTTCCAGCCCTGTGATTGGCTTATCAACAGCCTAGACATCAAATGCACGGTTGACGTGAATCTACTATAGTACTAAGCGTGGCATAAGCTTTTTGGGACGCCGTATTTAGTACTAGCCCCTCGGGGATCCAAGTATTATCCACACCCATTTCTATATTGTGTGATCAATACTATATCAATAAACGTTACCTTTGATCCCCGAGGGCCTAGTACGAAACAGAGCGTCCCATTGAGCTTCCGCCATGTTTAGTACTAACAACCATCTGATGTTCATGGATGACATCAAGCTGTATGGTAAGAGCATCAAGGAAATAGATACCCTAATCCAGACTGTAAGGATTGTATCTGGGGACATCAGGATGGAGTTTGGAATAGAAAAATGCGCCTTAGTCAACATACAAAAGGCAAAGTAACGAGAACTAGGGATAAAGCTACCAGATGGGAGCAACATCAAACACATAGATGAGACTGGATACAAATACCTGGGAATAATGGAAGGAGGGGATATAAAACACCAAGAGATGAAGGACACGATCAGGAAAGAATATATGCAGAGACTCAAGGCGATACTCAAGTCAAAACTCAATGCCGGAAATATGATAAAAGCCATTAACACATGGGCAGTGCCAGTAATCAGATACAGCGCAGGAATAGTGGAATGGACGAAGGCAGAACTACGCAGCATAGACCAGAAAACCAGGAAACATTTGACAATACACAAAGCACTACACCCAAGAGCAAATACAGACAGACTATACATAACACGAAAGGAAGGAGGGAGAGGACTACTATGTACAGAGGACTGCGTCAACATCGAGAACAGAGCACTGGGGCAATATCTGAAAATCATTGAAGACGAGTGGCTAAAGAGTGCATGGGAAGGACTAATAAAAGTAGACGAAGACCCAGAAATATACAGAGACAGGAGAATGACAAACAGAACAGAGGACTGGCACAACAAACCAGCGATGACACATGTCAATGGCTACAGAGGGGAGAGCTAAAGAAGGAAACTGAAGGAATGATAACAGCGGCACAAGATCAGGCCCTAAGAACCAGATATGTTCAAAGAACGATAGACGGAAATAACATCTCTTCCATATGCAGGAAGTGCAATACGAAAAATGAAACCATAAACCACATAGCAAGCGAAGGCCCGGCCGGCACTTGCACAGAACCAGTACAAATAGAGGCATGATTCAGTGGCAAAAGCCCTCCACTGGAGCCTGTGCAAGAAACATCAGCTACCTTGCAGTAATAAGTGGTACGAGCACCAACCTGAGGGAGTGATAGAAAACGATCAGGCAAAGATCCTCTGGGACTATGGTATCAGAACAGATAGGGTGATACGTGCAAATAGACCAGGCGTGACGTTGATTGACAAAGTCAAGAAGGAAGTATCACTCATTGATGTCGCAATACCATGGGACACCAGAGTTTGAAGGGATAGAGAGGGAAAAGATGGATAAGTATCAAGATCTGAAAATAGAAATAAGAAGGATATGGAATATGCCAGTGGAAATTGTAACCATAAGAATGGCATAGGGGGGACGGTACACTAGGCACGATCCTAAGATCCTAGAAAACTAGAGGCTGAAGTAGCTCCAGGACTCATGCAGAAGAGTGTGATCCTGGAAACGGCGCACGATAGTAAGAAAAGTGATGTACTCCTAAGGAGGCAGGATGCAAACCCGGAACCCCACACTATAAATAACCACACAGTCGAATTGGAGGACTGTGATAGAGCAAAAAAAAAAAAAAAAAAAAAAAAAAAATATAATAATCGTCTGTTCCTACGTCTTGTATGTCATATTTTCCTTCCCGTGAGTTTCCTCAGAGAGATAAACACAGCGAATCTATACTTCACAAGATTTGGTCCATCGAAGGAATTATTGGGTTGCGTCTTGCGTCTCTCTCCCTAAGCCTAATGGAAGGGCAGGATGCCATTAACCGTAAATCCTTAAGACTAGAAAAGGAAAACGAGTAATACTGCAGATCTCTCGGAATCGCCAATGGCGTCACTAAAGAAGAAGTATATACTTGTTCTGGCAGATTATATATATATATATATATATATATATATATATATATATATATATATATATATATATATATATTCATATATACATATGACTGGTAAAAATGTTTCTGTTACAACAGAATTCCACCTAATAAAAGGAGCCCATACAAACGCCAAAATATAGAGAGAAAATACTATATTTCAGAGACTGCTGTTGTCTCTCTCTTCAGGTAGGGAGAGACAGCATTCTCTGAAATATAATATTTTCTCTCTATATTTTGGCGTTTTTATGGGCTCCTTTTATTAGATATATACATATGTTTGTATGTGTGTAAATATGTAATTTATATATTTATTTATACATACACTATATACATGAAAATTCCTGATATCACTGATTTTCTTACGCACATGTGTATATATATATACAGTATGTATGTAGGTGTAATATAACATATATATATATATATATATATATATATATATATATATAAACATATAATTTACTAGAATAAGGGAATTTGCGTAATACATTCCTCTATTCAAAATCTTGTTGATAAATCAGTTGTACTTTTAGTTATATTACTGTATTCCTGTAAATATTCTTCTTCTTCTTCTTCCAGCTTTTTCCCATTTTTATATGGGGTCGCCGTTTCGGATGAGCCGTTTCCATCTATTTCTATCTTGCACTTCTGCCTCATCAATTCCCCTTCTCATGTAAATCTCCTCTCACACAGTCCTTCCATCTCTTTCTTGGTCTCCCTCTCTTTCTTCTTCCTTGCACCTCCACTCCCATAGTATGTCTCCCAGCGTGGTCCTCATCTCTCCTCAACAGGTGTCCATACCATCTCAGCCTCCCCTCCTGCACTTTCTTTGATACTTCCACCACCTTAGTTGACCCCCTTATGTAGTCATTTCTGATCCTATCCACTCTTGTTACCCCAGACATCCACCTAAGCATTCTCATTTCTGCCACATCCATCTTCTTCTGCTCTGCTTTTCTCATGCTTGCTGTTTCCGTACCATACAGCATTGCTGTTCTTACCACCGTCTTGTGAAAGTTTCCTTTTTAACCTAAGCGGCACTCTTTTGTCCACAAAGAACTCCCGAGGCCGCTCTCCAGTTGTTCCTCCAGCCTGCCTGTACCGATGTTTTACTTCTTCTTCCATACTTCCTCCAGCGTTAACAAAAGATCCCAAATACTTAAACTTATCAACTCTCCTTATTTGCTCTCCACCAAGCTGAATACTTTCTCTATCATCCCCCTCAGTGGTGGTACACATATATTCTGTCTTGGATCTACTTATTCTCCATTCCTCTGTCCTCCAGTACTTGTCTCCATCTTTCCAATTTCACTTCCAGATCTTCCTGCTCTCTGCACACAGAACAATATCATCCGCATACAATATGTTCCATGGTACTGTCTCCCTTACTTCCTCTATTATAACATCCATCACTATGTTAAAGATAAAATGGGCTCAGAGCCGACCCCTGGTGTAATCCTACTCTCACCTCAAAACCTTCTGTCTCCCCAACACTGCTCCTCACTCTGGTAAATACATTCCGGTACATCTCTTGTATCAATCGCACATACTTCTCTGGCACCATCTTCTCCCTCAGGCTCCTCCATACCTCTTGTCTCGGGACTCTGTCATAAGCCTTTTCAAGGTCAATGAATACCATATGTAGGTCCCTTTGTCTTTCCCCGAATTTCTCCATTATTTGCCTCAGACAAAATATACCATCTGTTGTTCCCCTTCCCTTCATAAATCCCATCTGCTCTTTACCTATTTGTACTTCTTCTCTCAGTCTAGCATCTATCATCCTTTCCAGTATCTTCAAAGTGTGGGACATCAATTTAATGCCCCTATAATTACACTCTTGGACATCGCCTTTCCTTTAAAACTTTGGTTGGGATCAATATACTCCCACGCCACTCATTTGTATCTTTTCCTGTTCAAGGATCTTTATCATAAGATCGTACAGTATATCCACTCCTTCATCTCCTAATGCTTTCCATGCCTCCACCGGGATCATGTCTGGTCCGGTTGCCTTCCCATTCTTCATCTTCTTCAGTGCATATTTAGTACCTCTTGCCTAGAAAACCTCATTACCATGCCAATGTTCACTTGCCCATCCTCTCTTATTAGTCTATTATTTTCTTCATTTAAAACAACTGTTTCGAAATATCTTTCATCTCTTCACAACTGTCTTCCTCCTTTCTAAGCACTACACCCTCTTGATTCTTTATTTGTTTGATGTGTTGTTATATCTTTGGTGCTCTTATTTCTAGCCTTTGATAGCTTCATCATCTTCTTTAATCCTTCCTTTGTCCCCAGCTCATTATACACATCATCATACGACTTTTGCTTTAGCTTGGGCTACCACCTTTTTCACCACCTTGTTTTTCTCTCTGTACCTATTTCTGTCTTCCCACTGACTGTGACTCTTCCCATCTTTTTCTTTGCCTCCTTCTTATCTTTTACTACTTTCTCAATGTCTTCATCCCACCACCACTCCTTTTCTTCCCATATGATACCAGATGTCTCTCCTAGCAGCTCCTTTCCATGCCTTCTTATTACTGCTGCATTTCGTGCCCACCATTCTTGAACATCTTCAATCCCTATATCAATATCCTCCAAAACTCCTCTTAAACTCTCTCTTCTTATCCCTTCCTTCTGTAATTCGTACCATTTAATTTTCCTATCCCTTTAGCTTTGGTTTTTCTTTCCCTTTTCAACTTCAAGTCCATACATAGCAGCCTGTGTTGGGGGGCTACATGGTCGCCTGGAATAACTTTGCAGTTCTTGACCTCCACCAGATTTATCCTTTTATACAAGAAATAGTCTATCTGGGAGAATCTTCCCCCACTCTAATATGTTTATTAGGTGTTCCCTTTTCTTCTCAAAAAATGTGTTTTACTATTGCCATGTCGAATGACACAGCAAAGTCCACTACACTCTCTCCTTCTGGGTTTCTCTCCCCAATTCCATGGCCCCCATGCACCCGCCCAATCGCCTCATTTTCACTTCCGACATGGCCATTCAAATCTGCCCCAACTATCACCCTCTCATGCTCTTCCAGTTCTTGCATTATTCCATCCATGTCTCTCCAGAATTTCCCTTCTCTTCTTCTGTGCAACCAACTTGTGGTGCATATGCGCTTATAATATTTCAGAAATCTCTCCTCCATAACATATCTTCAATCTGATGATACGGTCATTCTTTATATGCCAACTTTATTATTCCGAGTTCTTAGTTCACTAGACAGTACTATGCCAACTCCATTTCTACCTTGTTTATTTGCGCCACTATAATATAGTTATTTATCCATCTCCCAACTCTTTAGCTTTATTTCCTTTCCACCGCGTTTCTTGCACACACACACATCTACTTTCTTTTCTCTCATCAAGTCAGCCAATTCTCTACCTCTCCCAGTCATGACCCAACATTTAGCTGACATACTCTGAACCCAATGTGAGCTCGCTTCTTTAGCTGCACCCGCTCCTGATGCAGTAGCCCTCGCCTTACCACAGAGTTAGGGCGATGTCTCTGTGCGTCGTTTACGGAGTACGCCCTAGCATTACCTCTTCCATATTTCGCTCATTCCATTTTTGGTTTTGGCACAGATTTTTACAGCCGGATGCCCTTCCTGACACCAACCCTCCCTATTTATCCGGGCTTGGGACCGGCACCCATAAGGACTTGGTTGCCCCCCCCAGGTGGCTAGGTTGTAATAGTATATATGTATATATATATAGTATATATATATATATATATATATATATATATATATTATTTTTTTTTTTATATATATATATATATATATATATATATATATATATATATATATATAATATATATATATATACATATGTATATACACGCATATTATTTCAGAGGCAACGGTGTAATAACCGAGCGCGAGAAAATACAGTTAATTACAAGTTATCATGGTATAACATGCTTCGTCTCAAGGTAATGTGAGGATGGCGTGATTACCCGATGTTTCCAGAAGGCCGAGAAAAATGGGGGAAATTTATTTCCGAATTGGCGAAATCCCTTCCCCCACAAAAGTAAAAAGAATAAAAAATTATAGATAACAAGTAAAATTGCGCCTAGTTTTTCTGTACATCGTAAAATCAAGGCCACCGGAAATAGATCTATCTTTCTGTGGTCTCTGCACAACCCTGTATGAGCAGCTGCTCATGAATCTTTAACCCGGCGGTGGCCTGGCCTATTTCGTTGCCAGGCGTACGATTATGGCTAAATTCAACCTTAAATAAAATTAAAAACAACCTGAACCTAGATGGCTGCAATTTGGTATGTTGGATGATTGGAGGGTGAATGATCAACATACCAATTTGCAGGCCTCTAGCCTCTGTAGTTGCTAAGATCTGAGGGCGGACAGGAAAAAGTGCGGACGGACAGACAAAGCCAGCACGGTAGTTTTCTTCAACAGAAAACTTAAAAAAAAAAAGAGGGTCTAAGATCTATGAGAATCCACGCCGGTTTGATTTTCATCTGGTGTGGAAAAGGAGACAGATTTGAGGCTGGAAAAGGAAAGTAGACTTTCTGATCAGGACAACTGGACTAATGATCCATAAAACTAAATATTTTTTATCTTAGCTCGATGAACGCGACCTGTCTGTAACGGTTGAACGAAAAGAAAAATGTTCTTTTACGAAAATAAAAGGAAGTAAAATCGCTTTTATGGACCGGTGCATAGAAGGGAAAATAATATACACAAACTTAAAGCATAAAAGCAGTAGAGAGAGAGAGAGAGAGAGAGAGAGAGAGAGAGAGAGAGAATATATATGTTTAACATAGCGGAAAAATATGCCGAGACTCTGCTAACAACTGACAGAGAGAGAAGAAGATGAGACGAGAGACGAGGAGAGGAGAGAGAGGAGGATTTGAGGAGGAGAGAAGAGAGAGCCCTTAATCCTTGCAACGCTAAGTTACTCGATTCTTAATGGGCAAAGTTATGAAGACGATGAGAGCGTTTGTAATAAAACTAAGGCAATGACCCGAATATAGCCGTATACGTAGATTTATTGAATAATATAAAAGAAATATATCGTTGTAATTATCGCGCACCTTCATCCATGGAGAGAGTTATGCACTGCAATGTATAATTTGAATGTAAAAATATGGTTATCTTTCTTTGAAACTGAACTGTGTTCATGTAAATATATATATATATATATATATATATATATATATATATATATATATATATCTATATATATATATATATATATATATATATATATATATATATATATATATATATATGTGTGTGTGTGTGTGTGTGTGTGTGTGTATGTATGTATGGTATTATGAACAGCTTTGCTTTTCGAGGAGGGATGAAAGACGTATAAGCATACGTCGCGGTCTTTTATTACTAGACCATAAAAGACCGGGAAGTACACATGTACATCTTTTATGGTCTAGTAATAAAGACCGCGACGTACGCTTATACGTCTTTCATCCCTCCTCGAAAAGCAAAGCTGTTTTCTTTAGCTTGGACGGGTTGCAGACACAGTATTGTGTACGAGAGAGGTGCTTAAGCTCCACCCACTATTCATTTTAAGGTCCCAAATACGTAAATGAAAAATATTAGAGGGAAAAAATGGAAAACAGAGGCTTCTGACTTACCTTAGACAACTAATAAAAGGATTGATTTGGTTATTTTTACTCTAGAAGGCCGCCATTGAAAACCAGTTAAATAATTTACTTCTATTTACAAGAGGACGTTGAATGGCCTGGGATAAGGCAAGGCAACTTGGCCGCACGTGGACCACTCTTATCTCTCACAAGGGGAGAGTTGGCTAAAATCAAATGTACTTCAATGTTGGTTTCCAAAATTGATCATAGGTATCTTGCGTTAAGGAAGCACTTGCGAGCGAGGAGACATGACACGTGACTCAGCAAAGATCTGGAAAAGTTCCCAGATTAGACACAAAATAAAATAAGGACTTCTTTCACTATAATTCAGCTACTAGGGCAGTCACTTTTAATTAACACACAGGGGAAGGAACTCTAGTGTTTAAATGAGATATTCAATGAAGACTTAATCTTGAACAGGTCACAACGGGCAACACGTGCCTGATGTGGGACAAAAGGGATGGCAGTAGAGAGGTGATAAAAGGGAGATTTGAAATGGAAATAGCAAGATTCGTCTTGGAGGAATAGAGCTGGTTGGATTTTGCACTTTCAAGAGGTACCTTTGATCCACAGAGGCTTGAACATATGTCATGATGTATGAAGGGGGCTCCAACCAGCGTGGCAAGACAAAGGCTGACTTCCAGTCAGAGGAGAGGGCACGTCTGCCCTACTGGAGTTACTAGCTTGGACTGAGAATGAGGTTGGGCGTTTTCGAATGGCCTAAGATGCATCTACAGCCTTCGGCATTGTCTGGAAAGATGCGAAAACACAACCAGCAAATTTGGAGGGAAAAGAGGTCTTATGCTAGGAATTCCTAAAGCCCACATCGAAGCCTATCCAATCCTGTGACCTGCCTTTATTACCCTAAACTCGAGGCCCTTAGTTAACGGCTTAATTCCTCACCCCGCTACTAGCAGAAATTCCAATCTGGCCTGCCTTGTGTTTCCAGCCTAAAGTAAGCTGATTAGGAGAAAAATGGCTACCCTTCTAGCAATTGAATAATTTAATTAATGCTGGGTAGGTGAGGGGATAAAAAAACGTAATGATATATATATAGTATATATATATAATATATATATATATATATATATATATATATATATATATATATATATATATATATATATATTATTACATTTCATTACATACATATAAATGTATGAATATGTAACAAAATGTACACACACACACACACACACACACACACACACACACACACACACACATATATATATATATATATATATATATATATATATATATATACGCATAAGTATGCATATACACATACATATAAATGTAAATATATATTTTTATTTATATATGTAATTCTATAATATTATGTTTTTACATATCTATCTATCTATCTATATATATATATATATATATATATATATATATAATATATATATATATATATATATATATATATATAAATTAAGGTTTTTGCCACGAAGAAAAAAAAATGAAAAGCAAGATAGCCAAGCACTTTCGGTCTAGTTCGACCCTTTACTCAGGCACAATTGATCTTACAGAGGAAAAACATAGTCAAGGTAGGCTTAATATCCAAACTGACACTACAAGATTAGCAATAAGGTCGATTTCACTCTACAGAAACGAGGAAACGCCTGAGGGCAGTATAAGCGAACTTTTAGGCAGCCACACCTTGGAGGATACACACGCGGTCAACAGATGATTCATCATATATATATATATATATATATATATATATATATAAGATATATATATATATATCTATATATATATATATACATATTTCATTATTTTTGACAAATGAGACTTGGGTCAGGTTTTCCTCTTTTACTAATTGTTTTAGGTTATAATACTTATTTTGGGTTTCTCGCAAGGAATGTCCAAGCAATTCCTCCTGTAGAAGTCTGTAACTTCCGTTGATTTTTTTGTTTTTGTTTGTTATTGTACTTCCGGAAGAACTTTCAAAATCTCAGTAGGTTTCATTATGAAGAAGAAAAGGACTCAGTGAAAGAGGACAACAGATTTAGATATTAGAGATGACGAGATAAACAGAAATCAGCCTCTTTTCGAACGAGTTTTGAATCACACGAATTGGTGATCGCTAGCTCACAGATCAAACAAGAAGATCTCGATTTTTTTAAACAAATCAGAAGGATTGATGATGTTTAGTTATGAGATCCAGAAACCTGGATTTTTAAAACTTGATCTTTCGATAACGTGCATCAAAGAAGACAAGAGGCAGTAAAACAGAGAGACGAGAATGCTGAGGTGGATTATGGGGATATCGCTGCTTGAGTGATTGGAAAATGATGAAATAAGAAGAAGTTAGGCTTTGCCAAGATTACAGAGGTGATAAAAGAGGCACGATTGAGATGGTACGGACATGTGTTGAGGATGGATGACGATGAGGGAGTGAAGAGGGCTTGGAGGAGGAACCTGTTAGAGGAAAAAGATCGAGAGGGAGACAGAGAATGAGATTGCGAAATAAAGTGATGGTAGATATGGAGGGAAGAGGTTTGGCGGGGGATGATGCCTTTGGTAGAAGGCAGTGGAGGAGAAGTAGGCGCATCGGGCAACCGACCCTTTAATGTAGGGATGACTGTGGGAAAGAAGAAGATAAAAAATATCCGTATTAAGTCAAAGATACATACACAAACACGCTAAAAAAACAACAACAACAAGGAAAGATAGGAAACTACGCTCTTGGAAGGAAACCTGCCTCAGTTTGTAGTACTGGTGCTGAAGGCAAAGAAATTCTTGGCTGGTTCGGAAGTTTTTACCGCCACACTGTGGAATTTTCTAGCCAGAAATAATCCAGCATCCCAGGAGGTTAGAAGCTCTCTAAAAGTCTCCGACAAAGTTCACGAGACGAAAGACCTTAAAAAGGTCATTGCATGGTTTTTAGATCTCTAGCTAATTTTTTTTTATAGTAGCATATTAAAAAAACTGATCATATTTATATATGCATATATATACGTATATATATATATATATATATATATATATATATATATATATATATATATATATATATATATATACACACACACACACACACACACATATATATATATCTATATATATATATATATATATATATATAATATAAATCGAAGCAGTTTAATATTGTCTTGAAAAATAGTGAGTTCGCTAATTTTTACATGATCCAAAAAAACTCTAGATTGGAGGATTGCCTCATTTTGCATGAAGCAAAAAAAAAAAAAAAAAAAAAAACAAAAAAAAAAAAAAAAAAAAAAAAAAAACTATATTTTAAGAATCAGAGTAAATCACCTCGGCATAGGATACCAAACCCTATCCTTCCACTCTCCCCCAACCCATACCCGCCCCCCTAAAATAAAAACAGTCGTAAGGAGTTCTGTCAGAGTAAAGTTTCTTCAGCTTTGAAATACGGGTTTCCCGCCATGAGTTTTCCCGTATGGAATAATGGAGGTAAATGATTAAATCCGATTGTGGATGGCCCAATCTTGAAACAATCCCGAATATGGATTCACGTCTCATAGAACGTGACCGGAGTATGGTTGCATCGTATGCTGTTATAAAGTTTATGAAACTGAACTCCTGGAGTTAGTTTTTCGTGTCAACACCTTGAAAAAGAATTCGACGGTCATAGACGAAAAAATGTTATTTTGTGCCCGTATCCTCAGACGTTATATAATAAAATATACCGAAGATCCATCAACTCGCCTAAAACTTCACGGACTTAGTGACATAAACTTGGTACCATTATCCGGGCCAGGCTGGATGGGGTTAAAACACCGGAAGGAAAAGGTAGAAAAAGTTTGGGGGAGGGGGGGGGGGGGGGAGGGGGGCTAACCTTACAAACACTAGCGTGTCCCCTTGAAAAAGATTATAGAAAACGGGAACACTTGGCGGATTCTCACGCCGATGCAATAAACAAACGAAGTTCCCAGACCTTGCCAGTAGAATCCAACGAGGAAATATCGACGAATTTCTTTATCTTAATCTTACGGACAAAAAAGCTGTTATGGGACTGTATTCATAATGAATATCTTTATCTTTCCTACAAAAACTCTATTGGAAGTACGTTCTTATCCCCCACCCGCCCCCCAACCCCCCAAAAATCGGCATAAGTTTATATAATCGAGTTGCTTGACTGAGACATATCGTTTAGAGATTCACTTTGCAATCGAAAGCCGAGTTAAAAGGCGAAGATGAAGTACGGTGTTTTCCCTTGGAGGATATTTTGGGGGCTCATTGCTGTTGTTGGTTCTTGCGATGCCGTGCGATCAGCCCCTGAGAGAAGTAAGACTTGTTTATTTGTATGTTCATCGTTGCCTTTGCTATTGGTATTATGTTAATCGCTAGATAATGTTTTAACTTCTTGCTTTTGAATTTACGTCGCATCTGTTTTGTGGTCAGGAGAGGAAAAAGTTAAGCATGTCTTAGATTAGCCAGACCACCACTAAGCTGATCAATAGCTCTCCCTAGGGCTGGCCCGAAGGATTAGACATTTTCACGTGGCTAGGAACCAATTGATTACCTAGCAACGCGACCTACAGCTTATTGTGGGATCCGGAACACATTGTATCGAGAAATGAATTTCTAATCACCAGAAACAAATTCCTCTGATTTAACTTTGGCAGAGGGCGGAAGGTGAGGAGGGGAAAGTAGATGAGAGAGAGAGAGAGAGAGAGAGGATGAGATAAGAGAGAGAGAGAGAGAGAGAGAGAGAGAGAGAGAGAGAGAGAGAATGAGTAATTACAGTGATTATTTGTTCGCTAGTGGGAATGTTTAATCTAAAATTTCCCATTTACAATTCATATCTTGCTTTTGCTTAGGGTGAGACATTAACAATTGTACAAATATACCAGAATTTCCCAAATGCAGATAACTATTACTACTGAAGTAACCTAAAAAGAACAAACATTTAAGCATTTGTGCAAGTAGAAAAAAAAAAACTAAATTAATACCAGTATTTAACCTGGTCTCCAGAAGTCTCTCGCTCGGCAAGAAAGTCAGGCATGAGAAGTATTAGGACAAAAATGAATATTTGTCCTAATTAAGTTGTGACCGAGAATTCGCCCACTTCAGGTGGCTCCCCGGAACTGGATCTGTGTCCGCTGGGGCCTGAAATCTACCCCTGCACCTGTCAGTGGGACGAGGACCTTTGGCAGCCCGATCTCAGTTGCCGAAATATCGAGAGCGTCGAACACTTGAAACATATATTTGAGGTAAGGGTCTCTCTCATATATATATATATAATATATATATATATATATATATATATATATATATATATATTACCGAGATTCTAGTCTCGGTACTTCTATCTTAAAAAGGTAGCAATGAACCGTGCATCTAAGGCACTGGCAACATCCATTTCCTCTCACTCCAACACTAACACCTCCCCCCTCTCTCCCTCTCTCTCTCTCCACACAACATCTCTTCTCTCTCTCTCTCTCTCTCTCTCTCTCTCTCTCTCTCCATCTCAACAACACACCCCCCAACCTCTCCATTACCTAAGGCAATTAAATCAGACTCGTGAACTACAAAAATAAATTTATTTAAGAGCAAAGTATTAGCTAAATAAACTCAGGTTCTTAACAAAATGATTAAATGAAAGGTTGAACTCAGATAACCCACTCCATATTTCTCCTACAATAATCAACATTATCTTAGTCACAAAACGGGGCATAGTCATAGTCTAGTAACACCACGAAACATTAGTTAAGTTCCCATATCAATTAAGTCACCATATTCAGTTCCCCTTTGTCTCAGAACCGCCTGTTAGAAGACAGAACACCTCGATAAGCAAAGATCATAAATCAAATCAAAAGGTCTAAGGAAATAGAACATCTTTGAAATAAATATTCAAAACACAATGAAGCCACACCTTTGGCTAAAGAATAGGTATGCTTACCCATTCAACACAGTATGCCCACGCAATTTACCAAAAATACTTTTGCAGAGGCCATCTTGGCTCTGCACACTCTGTAATGATCTCCCATCTTGGTAACCTTACTTACTCATTATGTAGGGACAAAGCTCACACACACGCACGAACTCACACACATTGTTCACGCCCAAGTAACTGCCTATAACCAGTTTCAGAAGGCACCCCTGCAACCACCCATAGCGACAGGACATGGAACTGATCTGCTTAGACAGCAACTTTGACATCGCACCACCCAATAAGATACATCAGCATTTCCTAAGCTTGTCACTTTGGGCACTGTGTCTCCATGGAAAGTTAAATTGATGACTCCCTACATTCTAAGAAAGTCGCAGCATCTCACCTTACAATAATGGTATCTTAAACATATTGTCTTAATACATCCCTCTTTTTATATAACATATATATATGTATATATACGTACATATTAATATTAATATTAATATATATAATATATGTATATATATATATATATATATATATATATATATATATACTACGGATATGTGTTATGTGTTGCTATACATATACGTGCATATATTGATATGTAAACAACAAACAAACAACATGTAAATGAACGGGCAAATCAAATAAAAGAAATCAAATGCATACAATGCCCCCCTAATAATGAATAGGTATCTGAATTTTCATATCATTTAAGTTTTCATAGTGCGCGTGTGGGTTTATTTTCGGTGTTATTAGAGCATCAGGGTTTTATCTGTCTTTCAAACTTCTGTCTTTTCTCAGATTCATGAGAAAAAACAACATGTCAATTGATAAAAGATATTGCACGATTGTGATACGTTTACGCCACTGATTACAGGACTTTGTGTAATGTGTGAGGTGTTATCATGGAGGCTGCAATTTAAATGTACCACAATTACACGAATACACTGTCGTATACATACACACACTTTATATATATATATATATATATATATATATATATATATAGATATATATATATATGTATATATATAAAATATGTATGGTATTAACATTTGTTGCTCCGTTTATTCTTACCTAAGCAATGTTTCAGGTGCTCCGCGGTGCAAGCAACACTTCCCTTCGGAGTAAAAAACTAGATAGTGAATATTCAGTTAGTCCAATGGATCCCAAACCTACGTGTTTGTGATTTGGTGGTTTATATTTAGATGGCCTTATGGCAGCACTTGCCCTTTTGGCAAGCCGTAAGAGTGACTGAAAGTCCAGGTGTGAACCTTAGACTCAGTACACCCAACTCAAACGAGTTACAGGAAATATCTTTCAACACCGTTTATTTTTATTACTCTCCATTTAATTTTCGTTTGTCTTGTTTTTCTCCAGACAGCTTTCTTCCCTGAGAAGAGGTTCTGGAGGATTAGGTTGTCCGAAGCTCCCCTGGGGAACCTTCCGGCGGACTTGTTCAACGACGTCCAGTTCGATGAGGTCACCTGAACGATTGCAACATCACCTCCGTCCACCCGGAAGCCTTCCGAGCATCTAGGCCGAACATGGACACCTTGGAGCTCTACTCTAACCATCTCACTGTGAGCGGACCTTCTTATCTTTATTTATTTGCAGGTTCATGTGGTCGATTAGCTCGCTGGTTGATTGTTTGGTTTAGATCAAAGAGGATTTGAAGTGTTGTTATAGAGATAAAGAAGTGTAGACCTATGTCTTCGTCCCAACTAACAGAGGAAAATCTTTGCTTTTTCTGATATTCATGGTACAGAGATAGAGCGTTTTATTTTTATTAGTTTCATTCGACGATATTCACTTAGTTGTGATAGAATATTGATATATTTTCCAGCTTTGAAGTACGCTTAATTAAGTTTATGTATTGAAAGATATTTAATATGTGAAACGTCCAGTATTGCGTACCGGAGAAAGTTGATGGGATACTAGGTTATGTTGTAGACAGTTTTACACATTTTTCTATTTATCGTTGCACTTAAAAGTCTTTCATTTTGGAGGACGACGTTTTGTTCGTTTGAGATTTGTCAGTAGTAAGTCTGGTTACTCATATCTGAATCTTACACGAACGAAAAGCGAAAAAGGAATTTTTATCGTTAAGCGTTTCAATTCTGAGGAAGTATAATTGCTTAGATTTATCAAGTGACTTCGTACGCAAAAGGTGCAGCACATCAGAAACCTTTCATTGAGCTACAGAGTCTCTTGGTCGCTCCATATTTCTGCAGCCGTGGTACGTTAGGCCTATATTACGTAACTCGCAATAGTACTGTATTATGTGACACAAGAGTTCAAAGTTACCAAGTCTCTAGGACGCTCCATACATCTGTAGCCGTGGTACGTTAGGCCTACATTACGTAACTCGCAATAATATTGTGTTATGTGACACAGTTCAAAGTATATTCAAAGCTACCAAGTCTCTGGGACGTTCCATATCTCTGCAGCCGTGGTACGTTAGGCCTATATTACGTAACTCGCAATAATACCGTGTCATGTGACACAGTTCAAAGTACATTCAAATTATTGCATGTTTTTCAGGACGACAGTTTCCCCTGGTCAACCCTAAACGAGTATCCCAAATTATGGAGGGTCCACCTCGAACACAATCACTTCACAACCTTTCCAACTCTGAACTCCGAGTCACTGGAGGACATCAGTCTCTGGGCGAATCCTATAGCGACTTTTAGCAGAGAGTCCTTTGAAGGAGCACCGAATCTGCGCATCATTAATGTAAGATTCATCGAGACTTGTGGGTAGGATTCAATAATAATTGCAGTTATAATTTTTATTATTTTTATTAGAGGAACGAAGTTTAGTTATATCATTTCTGATATTAAAATTTTCATGATAAAGGTGATTTTAGTAATTTTTACACACATTTCATATTGTCTATTTTCTATTTACAACTAAACCAGCGAACAGATCTACACTTATAACAAGTAACAAAAGTACTGGTCAGAGAGGTTAAGGTAAAAATTTTTTATTTTATTGATTTGACATTTTTCAACGGTTTAATATTTATAGATATAAAGTTTTCAGTAATTTTATTACAGATATGTTTTTATCTTGATTAGAGCACCTATTTTATACATTTAATATGCGACATTTCGTTGTTCAAGGCCAATAATACGATTTTTCGCTGTACCCTGAAGTGGGATTATTTGCTATAGTCACCCTTTTGTTTCCAGCAATTGAGCGTTTTCTATCATGTTAGAAACTCTGACCCGTTTTCTATTCAGATGGAGTAAACAGTCCATGTCGTATGTAATGAGAATGGTCTTGATGATGTTTTCTAAGTTTTTGCGAGTTCTTGGCCAAGATTACCTTCAATAATACAGTACATAACGCTTAGGGAATCGAAGACACAACGTATTAATTCAGAAAGACGTGACTGACCGGAACAAAGGTAAGAGTTAATGCTAATTGGGCCACGAACTTTTTTTTTCCACCTTTTTTGGTTTTTTTGCCGATATTGCACTTGGATGATTGGCAAAATGTAACAATATCGACGCATTTCATGTAATTAGTTTGGTCGACTGTGATCCGAATGGAAGCTTATTTATCGACCCAGATTCTTCCTCAAATTTGTTACGTTAGTTAAAAATTATATCTATTTTATACTCAAAAAATGTCCTTGTAGATAGGCTAAGTTCACTTGGTTGAGATGCGTTTCCGGTACACATTTTCATCCATTAAACGCTGCTCTGATGTATTTTCGAGACATTTAAACGCAAAATGGACCAAGTCGAATAAAATATTAAAAGCAAAAAGTACTTTTTAACATTTTCCAATGACTAGATCACTTAAAACATGGAATTGATGAAGATCGCTGTTTGCCCATGAGTAACCTTCGATAGGTCACGTGAAAGGAAGAAGGGTATACACGACCGAACGGCGACATAGCGGCCAACGCTCCCGGATGGCGGCCACCTTCCCGAAAACGTAATTTGCCCAGGAAACCTTGTGAATTTTCGAGGAAGAAGAGTGCGCTAGATAATATTTAAATAAGTAGTTAGACACCAGAATAAGGTAATGAACTGCACAATTTTATTAGACATTCATGATAATTCATTTGAAAATATTCATTGTTGAATGAGTAACCTTATTCCTGAGGCAAATTTCAACGCTTTTGCTGTGAACATTAGCATTGAGGCCCATATATTTTGACTGAGAAAATGACAAATTTATACGTACAATAGCTAGTATGTAGAAAAATACATGTTGATTATAAAATACGTAAATGACAATTAAGCAGCATACCTAATGTATGTTCTATATTATATATACTTATTTTCCTTAATCAAATTATACGGGTCTAAATGATAATTTCCCTATACAAAAGATTTCATGGGCTATTCAAGTTGCCAAGTTGCCCAGCAGTGCCCCGTGACGTCACGGCCACGGGACCCATTATGCGGCCATTTCAGCCAAAACGTAATTTCGAGAAAAAAAACAATAAAATAAACAGATTACTATCCATCATCAAGACCAAAGAACTTGTACAAACACAATAAGGAAACAGAAAGTATGATTTGTCTCAATTTATGCACGAAAAGTTATCATCACAAAATCAAAATAAAATATTAATTATGCAAGAAAAGAAAATTATCATCACAAAATCAAAATAAAATATCAAAAGGGAACACGGCAGGTTAGTGCAAAGATACGTTTAGAATAATGTTCATACTTCAGAACATGACACCAATATTTGAGACCTGCTGGTATATCATCTTCACTCTCCTCTCCCAGGTAACCGGACAGTCCCGGAAATGGGGGGACCGGTTTGTTCAGATGCCACATCAGGACATCTTCCCTGACGGGATGCATGTGTGATAAGTGGTACTCGCCCTGGGCACCGGTCCTAATATGCTTTATCACCGCAGTGTCGTTTTTAATTTTTCACGCGGTACGGACCTAAATAGGCGGGCTCAAGTTTGTTTCTTCGGTTGCAGTCTTTTCAAATAGATCCTGTCCCCTATTTGTATCTTAGACGTTTGTGTGCGGAATCGGTGATCATATTGCGTCTGATACTTTTCATTTGCCTTCAACAGAAGTTTCTGCGTTATCTGAAATACTCTTCGGGTTAGGTTACAGAACATCACCCGGTATTGTTCGACATTATATAACGGTAAAGTTCTAGGGTCCATGATCACAGTATATGGCAATGAAGGGTCCTGTCCATACACTAAAAAATACGGGGTATCTCTTATGGAGCTGTTATACGCAGTATTAAGTGCAGATTCCGCCATTTGCAACATCACTGCCCACTGATTCGGACTGTCTGCCACTAAATATTTCAAAATATTTGTCACTTCTCTATTATGGGATTCAACCAACCCATTGGCTGAAGGCCGGTAGGATGCGATCGTGAAATGTTCCACATTAAATAATTTTTTCAGCTCTTTTATCACTTCATTAACAAATTCACGCCCATTATCACTGATTAGAGTACGAGGACAGCTGAATTTCGTTATGAATGAACACAAAGCTCTGGCAACCGATGTTGCGTCTTATCCACCATTGCGTAGGTGTGGCGTATAACGCGTGAACGCATCCACCATCACACATACATATTTGAACTGCCCGTCTCCAGGAGGGATGGAATAGAGTGTTTGTGGTTTTTCATGGTATTACATATGTGGCACTGGCTGATACATTTTCTAATGTCTGTTCTCATTCCTATCCAAAAACAGGATGCTCGTGCCCTCCTGAGGGACCTTTCTATACCTATATGTCCTGCATAAGCACTTACATGTATCATGTGGATGGCTTTCTCTACTAAAGAGAGAGGAAGGACGACGCGAGATTGGATATCACCCGGTCTCTTCTCATATTCACAAAACAAAATATATCCTTCAATGAAGGACATACTTCTGGGCACCTTCAGGAAATCGGGAAACTCGTTATTTCCCACCCCTCACATAAGCCCTAACTGCCCGATCCATGGCTCGGACTTCTGACCCCTTATCACCTCTCCAACACTCCAACCACACAAATCAATCACACACTCATTTTCACTCCCAGGGCATTCGGTTGCTGACCTCCTAGGAGGATCAGCCTTTCCGCTCCCACCGACGACTTCGTTTTGTTCTTCTCTCTCCCTAACTCTGGAGTTCCCGGGTTATTCCCGTTTTCTACATCGGCTGCCTCTGACTCATGCAACTGCTTCTTCCGTCGTTGTTCCTCTCTCTTTGCTGCTCGAGTTGTAACTCCCATTATGGCTTTTCTGGAGAGGGCATCCGCTACTTTATTTGTTTTCCCTGCTATATGTTCAATTAACCATAATATCAAACTCTAGCAGCCGTTCTATCCAACAAGCCTGTCGAGTGGTCAAATCCCCTTTCTTGAATAAATCTCTCATGGGAGACGTTCTGTGTTGATTTTGACTTTATGCCCCAGTAAAAAGTAGCGATGTCTCTCCAGCATCCATAGAATAGCCAATGCCTCTCTATCGAAGGTACTGTAATTCTTCTCTGCCCCTTTCAATGCTCGTGATGCAAAACAAATCGGCTTTCATTTCCTGCATTGTCAACTTGAGAAATCACTCCCCTGATAGCTATACTGCTCGCGTCAGTGGTTACTACAAATGTTCCATCGAACTTTGGACAAAGCTAATAGTTCATTACTAGTGAGTGAAATCATTAATTCTTGAAAAGCCATTTCTTCCTCCCGTTCCCAATGAAAATCTTTCTGCTTTCTCAATGAATCTAGCAGTCTCGCTATTTTACTAAAATCTTTTATGAATTTACGGTAGTAGCCTGTGAGCCCGAGGAAGCTGGCTACTTCCTTTGCATTCTCAGGTCGGAGAAATTCTCTAACTAATTGCTGCTACTTTATCGGCACAAGGCTTAAGGCCTTCAGATGTTACGATGTGCCCCAAAAATTCAACTTCTTGCCGAAAGAATTTACATTTGGTTGGATTAATTTTCATCCCCTGTCGCTTTAAAGCTTCTAAAACCTCAATAATGTTCTTCTTGTGTTCTTCTACTGTAGCTCGTATTATGATTATGTCATCTAAATAAACAAACACGCTATGTCCTAATAGCGGAGCTAATACGGACATCATAACACGTGAAAAATGAGCAGGAGCATTCTTTACCCCAAAAGGGAGGTAATTATATTCAAACAATTGATCATTAGCTATAAAGGCTATCTTGTTTTTTCCTTGCTACTCTCGTCTATAGGTATTTGATGATAACCTGACTTTAAATCTAAGGTGGTGAAGAATTTACTATCCCTGACCTTAATCAAATCAACAACTCTTCGATATTGGGCAATGGGAATGCATTGCCTATCGTGATACTATTCAACTTTCTATAAACAACGCAGCCTAAGAGAACCATCCTTCATTTTTAACCATCACGATTGGCGAGGCCCAGGGGGATTCACTTTCTCTAATTGTTCCTTGTTCCCTTAATTTATTAATCTCGTTCTCCACTTCCCCCTGATAACAAACTGGTATTCTATAAGGCTTAGATCTTATGGGTGGATGATCCCCGGTTTCTATAACAAAAGAAAAACTATTTACCTTCTGCCTGGGGTTTCGTCGCCAATCGCGATTACATCTTGATAACCTTCTACGATTTCCTTGACAATATTCTGAATAAGTAACACGGGGTAGACCTGCCAGCTGTCCGGAGGAGTCTACTTAGACGTTCCTCACTGCGACCTTGACATGTGCTACCCAAGGTCGCGAGAGTGTAAGAAGCATTGCTATTTCACAAGGTTCAAGGTCGCATATCAACTCGCTGTCTAGTACGATACGCTGGTCACTGACATTCATAAATGGCACATTAACTTCGCCCTGTATTATCTCACTCAGACCCGGAATGATAAAAATCGTCCCATTTGTTATGGGGTCTGATCATAACTAAAGTGCCTTCCGGTATGCTCCGTGAGGGTGTCAAGGCGAGATGAGAGGGTCCGGGGTGGTGCCACATCTTCCGCCTTTGGGGCAGCGGGTACTTTTCCCCCAGCTCCCTTCGACCTAAGGGAGACTCGTAGGCACCTCGGTCTCTCCCCCTCTGTGGGGATTCGTTGTTCCTTTAAACATACCTCGATCCCTTTCCTGGCTGTGCCAGCCACTATTATTTCATTCCTATCCACAAAATCAATTCCTAAAATAACTGAGATTCCTTCTGCTTGTAATGCTGCCACTACATAAAAGGTATGTGTCACCACTCGCCCATCGATGGTTGCCTGTTGCCTCACAGCCCTCTGGGTTACCAGCCGATGACCACCTGCAGTACTTCAAAACCAAAGAACCTTTCATCGGCTGCACGATCCTGTCACCAGGTGTTCTTCTAACAGAGACACACTTGCACCAGTGTCGATCAACGCCCTTCCCTGTCGCTCCCCTACCCATATTTGCACGATCGGCACCACGGCTTCCTTCGTGGCTTGAGGGTGGGAGATAGGCTCTTGCCTTGCCATCTCTCCTGGCACCCTGTATGACTGGGCATGGGCACGACGTGTGGTGGGGAGGGCTATATCCACTACTTCTCTCGAGGGTTTGGCTGACTTCCCCTCCTCCTCGGCTAGGCGTCCCTTGTTCTACCGGGGACACGGTCGTTGCTTGGACCCGGCGGCCGTGGGTGTAGTCGGTGGTCCTCCCGACTCCTCCTCCACGCCACCTAGGTACTAATCTCTTTATAATCCCTATCTGTCAGTTTTATGACCTTTCGTGTATCGTCATTTTCTCATGTATGTCAGTTCATCTGCTAAAGTTAAAGGGTAACGTTTGAACGTCGAAAGATCTCGCGGATACTCCGTTATTTATTTTCCCTTCATGGCATATAAACTTTATATATATATATATATATATATATATATATATATATATATATATATATATATAGTATATTATTATATATAAATATATATTTTATATGTAATATATATACTATATATATATATATATATATATATATATATATATATATATATATACACACACACTCGTATATCCAATTGGCGTGACTCTCAACTCAGGATACAGTCTCGAAGACGAAAGGGGTAAAGCAGCACTATTCTACAAGTTAAGAATAATTATGCGAACGTTTCACGACAGATGCTTTCGTCGCACTTACAAGGCTGCAATGATTAAGAAACCATCTTACAAAAAGGCACATTAGAACATCGATACATACTCAAATTATAAGACAAATTAGAACCAGTTTGGTGAAGGCACAGTAATGATGATGACAGTCTTTCGATGTTGGTAGCAGTTGTTGCCATGCTTTTCTTGAATCTAAGAAGTAAATCTACCAAATATGTCTCATATTAACGTAACTTGCACAATCACCCTCATATTATATAAATAAAAGAATAAAAGTGTATCCCAAAGGTTACGTAATCATAGGTCTAATTGAAATAACTAGCAATAGGCCTGTGATTTTATTTTTTATTCAAATTTATACGGTGAAAATAAGGAATTTGTACAGACACATGTAAATAATTATAAAGGTTATTCCGTTTTTAACAATGCTTGTAATTTCTTGCTTCGTTTTGAAAGAAAATTGAAAAAAGAAAACAGGATACTATGTGTATGTTCGCTTTAATTCCCCGTAAAGTTTCACTTACAATAATTTTTTTCACCAATTGCAAGTTTAAGTTAACCTTTGGAAAATCTTCATAATTGCATGTCTCAATGTTCATAAGTACACGTTTCTTACGATGTTTAGTGTTATTTGTTCCAGTATGCGTTTAAACCTATGGTAAATACATAAAAACTATTTGAACTGCACAACATTCACTTTGGAGACTCTGCCAATTATTTTAGGACTTCTCATAGCCTCTCAACTTGGTAGCATTATTAAATGACTTGGCATATGTTGTACCCTGGATACCACAAAGTATGTGTAAAGTTAGGCACAGAGTTATTGTCTAAACCTATAAGTATTACCAAGTAAAAAATCACATAAGATCCATGAATGTTGACAATTTTGCTTCGGAATTTGATTTTATGTATCAGTACCCAGGGCCTCATCACGCAACTTTGCTCAGGTTCCCGGGCTGGAATGGGGTTCTAAATTTACACTGACGTTTCTTTATTTGGTTTGTGGTTAATTACAGGTCATTATTTTCTTAATTGTGGGAGGGGCAGCGTCTGATGTCTACATTGGATTTGACATTGAAACTTATGGTGCATTAATTCCCTACCAAGCTTGTTCAAGGTATTGAACAATGAAAAAAGATAAGATTAACCGTAAACTGCATTCACAGATGCCCAGGAATTCAACAGCAACGTTGAGACAAGGGCAAAGGCTTTGGAGGCTGATTGTGCTAGGATTCTGAGGGTCGATCTGAGTCATGTGTCAAGCTGAATTAAGTGAACTGTGAATTGCGAAATAATGAACGAAAATAAGGCTCCATGCTGACAATTATGATTAAAGAAGAATGTGTCAGTAATGTGATAAAGGTTTGGCACCGAATTACGCAGGTACAGAGATGAATATTTTGTGTCGAGAAAGGACAAAACAGAGAAGGAACATAAACTTAAGCTTTTTGCAGGGACATAACATAAAATTAATTGAGTAATTGACCAGCCTATTATGGCATAACAGTAATGAGGTGTGCTTGGGCAGATGTTAAAGGACGAAAGAATAATCCCTCAGTGGCGTGGTCGGTATGGTTTTGGTCTGCCACCTCGGTGGCCGCGAGTTCGATTCTCTGGCATTCCATTGAGGGGGGTGAGAGATGTGTATTTCTGGTGATAGAAGTTCACTCTCGACGTGGTTCGGAAGTCACGTATAAAGCCGTTGGTCCCATTGCTGAATAACCACTGGTTCCAGGCAACGTCAAAACACCATACAAACAAAACAATATAATTCCTATCTTTTATCAGTGTGCAAGCACAGATGAGAGCACGAAGCATCAACGTTGCCCCACAGGTGCTGACTCGTATTGTGCTTATATCATTCAGCATACTCACACAAAATGACCCAACAGTCATAAACAAACGCTGGTCTGTTTTCGATTTGAGGCTGACGAGAGGAAGTTGTGCTAAATGTGTTCAGGGAAATGTAGAAAGTTGAGGCAATTCAAGAATATCGTCTTGGTAATACTCAAAATCCAAATGCAGACATTAAGCACAAACTCTTAACTAAATGTTTGACTAGAAAACTTTCCAGTGATCAATGTGCCCTATTGTTTTGCAGCATATTTCTTTGGCTCTCAAGAAGGTTCTTCCATACCCACCTTAGGATGTGGAGCTTTCAGGTACTTACATATAGTACAAGATAAGCTATGGACACAATCCATGTATCACTTGAAACCGCCCCAGTGGCGTGGTCGGTTTGGTCTTAGCCTGCCACCTCGGTCGCCCGAGTTCAATTGTTTCGGGTTTTCCATTGAGGGGTCAGAGATGTGTATATCAGGTGATAGAAGTTCACTCTCGACGTGGTTCGGAAGTCACGTAAAGCCGTTGGTCCCGTTGCTGAATAACCACTGGTTCCATGCAACGTAGAAACACCATACAAACAAACTAATGTCTCACTTGAGGCAGGAAGTTCCCTGTTGCAGGGTAACAGTACAGCCCCAAGTTATCAAGGAAGCGTATGAGAATCATTGCATTGGCAGACACTGGTTTTGGTGAGGTGGCCCAGTAAGATCTCATCAGCAGGCTAGTTGAGAGCAGTATCTTCTAGATTTCAGGAAAGGGACGAAACACTGGTAAATGAATATTCGTGAGAGGTGAAAATTTGTCCTTATGAGACCCATTGATGTGCTAAATTAACCGGCAGACGCCGAAGTTTTTTTTTTTTTTTTTTTTCAATGTTCTTTATAAATCAATATAGCCTAATTGGTTTTACAATAGTCTTTACATTTTATACACCAAATTTTAACGCTCTTTGTGGAGTATTTAAAATTTTTTCCGTAAAGCGAATGGTGCATTGTACTACCCATTAATTTCAAGTTGTTTGCGTTTATGAAATTCAAACTCGAACAAGGTAAAGAATGTGTACATGTAGACTTATGAAGTTTTTTTTGTGTTTTTAGAGGTGTCTTTGGCCTCATTAAAAATGAAGTTTCTAGGTATTGTAGCTTAGAATCTTTCAGACTTCGTTGTTCAAAAACTTGAGATTGTTTTTCTCTAAAGAATGTATACTTCATTCTTTTAAAAATTAATTGGCCGAGTTTTACCATTAAAAAAAGACATGACAGTAAATCAATGACAACAAAGGAAATGTTGGAAGATGGTACCAGTTTTTCGACGCATACTAAGGAATAAGACAAGTGAAAAAAGTAAAATAAGTTCCACTGTATTGAATCACCTTTCACACGCCATTTGATCGCCTTAAATCGTCGGGAGATAAGGAAGTTTTAATCGCTTGAAAAACCCATAAAATATGGTGCCTGTATGCCTTCCTTCATTACAGGTGGGTCCCTATATCGAAAGCTTTCCAAAGGATTCCTTCACGCCCTTGGAAAAGTTAGAGGAGCTGCATTTGAGCGACAACCGACTTGGAAATCTTGCAGAAGGGCAGTTCCTCCTCAACTCTCCCAACTTCGAGTATCTGTACCTCTCCAATAATTCCATATCCAATATTCAGCCGGATGCCATTACCGGTATGGCCAAGTTCTTATATATAAGTCTTAGTGGCTCTGCCATAAGATGGATAATATTTTGCGTATAAATCGAATGGTATATCTTGATATGAAGCGACCGCAAGCTTTCTAGATGACATAACATTTGGAATGTTAGGAATTGTCCGTTTCAGAATGATTCTATCATTAATTTCTTTCGTGTATTACTGCCTTATAATCACTATGTTGTTACGATTACTGTTTTGTTTATCTTGAGTGACGAATCCTCCTTCTTTTTGTCATAGTTTCTTTGTCACTTTCACTTTTCCCATTATTTTCTAATATCTCCCTCGGTCAAAAGTTTCTTTGTCACTTTCTCTTTTCCCATTATTTTCTAATGTCGTCCTTGGTTTGTCTTGCAATCTTTTTTGTTTTACTTTATCATCGTTTTGTAACATATTTTCCCTTTCCTTCAGGGACAACCAGCACTCGGCTGTTGCTGTTTCTCGACCACAATCTCCTGAGGAATCTCAGAGAAGAAGTTTTCCTGCCTCTAATGAGTCGCATGCTGGACGGATGGGGAGGGATCGAGGTTGCTGGTGAGTTTTTAATTAATTTTTTTTTTTTTTTTGTCCAGGTTGGATATTGAGATTGATGAACATGAACACCTTACGTGCGTACACATGAAATTTACACACGTACGTATACGCCGGTTCACACCTTGTCTGTATTCCTAGGTAACCCTTTGGTATGTGACTGTGACATGTATTGGTTACTGAGTAACGCCACCCTCCTGAGTGACATCCGTTCTGGAACTTGCGATGGCCAGGAATTGGCAGACGTGGACATTTCCGGCTGGGAATGCTAACTTTTGGATTGGTTCCGGGTGGGAATGCTGACTTTTGGATTGGCTGGATAGCGACCGTGGGGTCTTCCTGTTAAATGATATAGGTGATAAAGTCAACCTGAAATAAATGAAAATAGACTGAAATATGGAGACGATGACTGAATTATATAACGAAATAGATAAAACTGTCATATCTCAGTGCTCTGTTATTTGCTTAAAATCGTCATTGATGCTCTTATTAATCGTTTATTACACGATGAATTTTTGTCGTATTATTATTATTATTATTATTATTATTATTATTATTATTATTATTATTATTATTATTATTATTCTTATTCTTATTCTTATTATTATTATTATTATTATTATTATTATTATTATTATTATTATTATTATTATTATTATTATTATTTTTTAAATTATTATTATTATTAAAGTAACTGCTGCCTCCCAGCTGCGAATAATGTATAAAAATTAACGCAGCTGAGGCAGCAAATAATTTTGATAAAACATGTTTAAAAGAAGGTTTACTTCCTGCATATTATTATTATTATTATTATTATTATTATTATTATTATTATTATTATTATATTTGTAGGAACCCTTCATTTAAACATGTTTCATTGAATTTGATTGCTGCTACAATGCTACTCGCAAGAAATTATTATTGTTATTATTATTATTAACCAAACAAAAACTTCTTTCAGTTTTCTTCTGACGATTGAAAAGAAAACCCACAATTCAATTTGTAACTTGTTTACTTCTAAGTATTTACATTAAGTTTACTCCACACTCGAGTACTTTCAGACCCTTCTGTGGCCCATTCTCAAGAGATGTTTGGGATGTTAGCCTGGGTCAAGGCCCAGCAGTCTTCTGGAACTTCTTCTCGTTGTGCTGTCATTTATGCGATGGCTGTTCTGGTTTTCTTGAGAGTTGCCAATCCCCTCTTGTCGCTCTGATATCCTGAGCTGATGGTCAATGGGATTCACCCTTGTGGTAAGGGTGTGGTCACCGAAAGTCTGTTGGGCAGGAAAACCTAATCTCCAGGTCAGCATGGTCAATCTTAGCTTCTTTAATATCAAGCTCGGCTTATGGGATCTTCTGAGGTAAAACCTTTGTTTCCTTCAATTACTTTGATCTCTCTGATAAGCGCACTTCTACTACCCTCCTGTGACTAATTTTGTTGCTTTTGTATATAAGCCTACTGTTTTTGAAATCCATTCCTATGGTCATTTTTCCCAACAATGTATGTAAAAAAAATAAATTGTAAAAATAAATTGGAAGGAGAAGACAGTAATACAGATGATGTAGCGGGGGGTATACATAATCAATTGCAATAATTGTGGAGACAGATATGTGGGGGAAATCAGGTAGGGGAATAAGGACTAGAGTCCAAGAACATAGAAGGGCAAGTACAGCTTAACTCTCAGGGGAGTGCTATAGCTAGACATTGTTGGGAAAATGACCATAGGATGGATTTCAAAAACAGTAGGCTTATATACAAAAGCAACAAAATTAGTCACAGGAGGGTAGTAGAAGGTGCGCTTATCAGAGAGATCATAAGTAATTGAAGGAAACAAAGGTTTTACCTCAGAAGATCCCATAAGCCGAGCTTTGATATTAAAAGAGCTAAGATTGACCCTGCTGACCTGGAGATTAGGTTTCCTGCCCAACAGACTTTCGGTGACCACACCCTTACCACAAGGGTGAATCCCATTGACCATCAGCTCAGGATATCAGAGCGACAAGAGGGGATTGGCAACTCTCAAGAAAACCAGAACAGCCATCGCATAAATGACAGCACAACGAGAAGAAGTTCCAGAAGACTGCTGGTCCTTGACCCAGGCTAACATCCCAAACATCTCTTGAGAATGGGCCACAGAAGGGTCTGAAAGTACTCGAGTGTGGGAGTAAAACTTTAAGTGTAAATACTTAGAAGTAAACAAGTTACAAATTGAATTTGTGGGTTTCTTTTTCAATTATTATTATTATTATTTATAATAGTGCACGCAATTTTATAGCCATCCTACCCAAATGGCAGCGATATGACGGGTAAGCTAAAGCAAGCACAGTAATTTCTGTTTGAAAAAACCCGGAGCGGAGAGAAAAATATAAAAACGAAATAGATATCGTTAGAGTTAATAATGGATCTGTAAAAAAACACAGTTGTATATCATGGTCGTGTAAGATATGTAGTAGAGAAGCTTGAAAAATTAGATATCACGAGAGAGAGAGAGAGAGAGAGAGAGAGAGAGAGAGAGAGAGAGAGAGAGATCTGTTAAGAAGCACATCAATACATCATGGTCGTGCAAGATATTTAGTAGACGAAGATTGAAGTATTAAATATCACGAGAGAGAGAGAGAGAGAGAGAGAGAGAGAGAGAGAGAGAGAGAGAGAGAGAGAGAGAGAGAGAGAGCTGTTAAGAAGCACATCAATACATCATGGTCGTGCAAGATATTTAGTAGACGAAGATAGAAGTATTAAATACCACGAGAGAGAGAGAGGTTGTTTTATATAAATCCCATGGTCTGTTATTCCCTCCATTTTTAGCGAGAAAGTTTAAAATCATGTGAAATATAGGAAACTGGTAACCGGCAAAAATAAACTCGCACGAGGAAAAGTCCCACAAACCTCCTTAAAAAAAGTGGGTTAAACTTAGGCTCTCCACTTTGTTTTCGAATTCCCTCTGTTGTCGTCAAGTTTCGCCTCCAGGGGCCTCTCTTAAGTAACGAGGAGGGAGGAAGCGTCTTGAAGATACCGAGAAAAACGAAAGGAGAAAAAGCGACTTCATACATTTAGCTTAATTCGGCGCGAAAGGTCAAAAGGAATGTTCTTTCTCTGAATCTCGGGGAATCCGCCTCAGGTCACGTTCGGCATTTTCTTCACGAGTGGAAACTTCAAAATCCAAAATAGCCTCTATTTATACCCGCCCTCGTTTACACGTGGAAGGGAATTTCAGCCAGGTCGACAATTAATGTTATTTTTATAGACAGAGTTCGCGAATGGACAATATGTAACTAGGAAATGGGAATGTTGATGTTATCTCATCTATAATAATTGCTACCAGTTCCCAGCCTCGTGCATACGTGTCAAAGAAATGTCTATTTGTGTACAAGTAAATTTTCATAAGCTTATAAGCAGAGTTCGTGAATGGTCTCAAGTTAACAGTAAGGGTAACGGTCAGCAATTAAGATGTAAAAAGGTTCAATGTTTTGAAGACTCTTCCGAAAAAAAAACAGTTCCCGTAAACACATATTAATGCTATCGGATTTTCTGAGGAGAAAACGAGTCATTTATTAGCATTTATCTAACTTTAGATTTGTCTTTTTCTAAATGTTAGTCCTCACTCCTTTACTCGAAATGAAACAAAGCAAGTCTGACGCGACTGGAGGAAAGATGATGGTCATCATCAACATGCCATACTTTATTCCCCAATTCTTTTTTTTTGACGTCTTTAATCTTCTCAGTAATGCCTGACCTCGGCCTTATAAGGTCACTGGCCATCTCTGTGAATTTATAGCCTTATCTGTAAAGCATGGCTTCTCTCTTGAAAAATCTGTCTCTCTCCGTCAAACATCAGCACTTCTTTGTAAAGCCGCTTTTCCTACTGATGCCTCGAACTTTCTCTGTTATGGCCCTAGTCTCTTCTGTGCAGTTCATCAGCTTAGCTTCTATAATGCTAAAGGTTCTACTTCTGTGCAGTTCATCAGCTTAGCTTCTATAATGCTAAAGGTTCATGCTTAATGCTGAAGATAGAGTACCTAGTGTCTCCTGTAAAATGCCCGTGATTTGTTTTAAATGACGCTTTTGAATGAAACGTAATCCTTTAATCTTTCTTTAGATGTCTGTTTTTCTATGAAAGTCCCTAGTTTTCTCATGGCGGTCTCAGGCTTTGAGTAAAAGAGAAATAAGATTAGGGGCAACCAGATCGTTCGTAATCCAGCTGATTAAGTATTGTAACCCACTCGGTTTGTATGTCCTTTCGTCCTTTCCTAATGGTGAGGTTGCCAAGTCATAAAGAGGTTTGGGTAAGTAAATGCAAAAGGGTTTTGCATTTATTTACCCAAACACCTTAGCCAAATCCCTGATTAACGTCCAACAAAAGGCATCCCCCAAGGACACTGGGGTTTATCAAATCCAATCTTACATCGGATTTTCAGGTAAATCACTTCCCCAGAGATTTATACAACACAAACGGTCAGTTAGGTATGGACAACAAAGCTCAGCAATTTTCAACCATATAAATGAACATAACCATAGAATAAACTGGAATTTGTCACGTATAATTTATAGCAGCAACTGCTAGTACAAGAGTCAAAAGATGGAATCGGCCTTAATAAAAGAGAGGCAGGTAATGAACATCTCAAAAGGAGCATGGGTTTCAGATACGATCGACAAGACTTTCATTCAACCAACGCTTAAGAAGATTAAAGGAAGATTATCAGCGGGGGTGACCTAAATTGGCTTACCTGTGGATGGACCTCTTGGTATAAATACCACCTTTTCTGTAAACTTTCCTCATTCATCTACCTGCAGAGGGAGACAGCAGTTTCTGAAATATAGTACTTTTCTCTCTATATTTTGGTGTTTTTATGGGCTCCTTTTATTTATATATATATATATATAATATATATATATATATATATTATATATATATATATATACACAACAGAGAGAGAGAGAGAGAGAGAGAGAAGAGACACTAACTCGTGCAAGCGCTTTGCTTTGATCTCTTTTTGGTTTTGTTTTTCCCTTTCCTGGGTTTCTTGAAAAATCTGCATTCGTCAAGGGCAAAGTTGAATAAAGATTTTTTTTGGCGAGTGTGTGTGTGTGGGGGGGTGGGTGGGTTTTCGAGCCCCAGAAAGAAGCAGGAATGTGGGGAAAAGGAGTGGAACACTGATAAAGGAAGACAAAGGAGAAGCTTGCAAAGGAAAGGCGTAAGGGGCAGGGGAAGTGACAATGGGCGTTTGGTGTGTGCATCTCAGTCATGTTTTACAGAGGTCGTGAAGAGTTTAGGTTTATTTTAGTTTTGAAAGACTTCTTCGCTTCTCACCGAAGTTGGACAATTCCGTTAGCCCATCATTTATGATCCTCAGAACTAATTAGGCTGATAACGTTGGCTTGAAAACGACGTCAGAAGGTGAATTTTGCAGAAAAAAACTAAAAATAAAGAATGAAAAAAAAAAAAAATAAATAAATATATAAAAAACCCTAGCATTTTGTATTTTGTCAGACGCATGCGCTTTTGAAGTGTAGAATTGGTGTAATATAATTGATTGATACATAAAGGGTTTTACTGAAGTAGAATACTAAATGAAAATAAAAAAAAACCAGTGTCTTAATGAGAGAAGAATGATGTGATGACACTTTAGAAATGATGAATAGCCTATCATCCATTGACGAAAAGGAAAATGAATGAAATTCGAAGTAAAGAAAAGATAACAGATAATCAAGATGTATGGTAAAAAAAACTTTAACTGGAGCCACAGTAACGAGAAAAAATCTTGAATTTAGAAACAGAAAAAAGAAAAGTAAAGACCCAGGATGGAGAATGAGCCAGAAGACGCTGAAAGGACTGGAGATGTTGGAATATGTGAAAAGAAACATATTCGTACGTGAGGCCTCAGGACGGGATAATCATTAGTTACAAGGAGTTACAAGGATTAGGATGTCTCAAAGACTTATTAGTCCATCGTGTGCTCACTCATCTCTAGGAGCAGGTTTTACAATTCATTCACAGTATCCTCCTAATGATTTTGTCTAGCTTTCTTTTCAACTCTTCCACATTGTTGCTGTTTACAACTTCTGGTGGCAGTTTATTCCACGTGTCACATATCTTGTATGTAAAGAAGTTGCCACAGTGGGATGTGTTGTATCTCTTCTTCAGTTCTAGTTTCCATCCATTATTTCTTGTCTGGTTTTCGTTTATCGTAAATAAGTTGCTGTCTACCTTTGTTGTGCCTTTCAGTATTTTGAATGTTTCAGTTTGTTGTCCTCGCAATCGTCGTGTTTCCAAGCCATACATGTTCAGGCTCTCTAGTCGTCTTTGGTAACCTATTTGCCTGATTGATGGAAGTAACTTTGTGGCTTTTCCTTGTACCCCTTCTAATCTTTTTATGTCCTTTCTTGGTGTTGGTAACCAAAACTGTACTGCATATTCAAGATAGAGAGAGAGAGAGAGAGAGAGAGAGAGAGTGAGAGAGAGGAGAGAGGAGAGAGATAGAGAGAAGTAGAGAGAGATGAGCGATGAGAGAGAGAGAGAGAGAGAGAGAGAGAGAGAGATGCGGTAGAAGTAAGAGGTTAGATAATATTGACGGTTAAAGAGACATATGGCTTCAAACTTATTGTCAATCACTCCGAAAGAGGATATTGCCTAATTTTGCGCCTTGCAATGTCCGTTCAGCCGTAGTCACATTTGTATCGTTTTCACCTTTCGCTAACCCAGTTAGCTTTCAAAGATCTTTTGCTCTGTCTAGTACGAATTCCCCTCTCACCCTCATCACTCATTTACACTATCAAATATCTACTATTTCGTTGTAAGAAACTCATAGAATGGACGAATAGTCCAATTCCCCCAAATCCCCCCCCCCCCACCCTCATCAGTCATTTACACTATCAAATATCTACTATTTCGGTTGTAAGAAACTCATGAATGGACGAATAGTACAAATTCCCCCCCTCACCCTCATCAGTCATTTACACTATCAAATATCTACTATTTCGGTTGTAAGAAACTCATGAATGGACGAATAGTACAAATTCCCCCCCTCACCCTCATCAGTCATTTACACTTTCAAATATCTACTATTTCGGTTGTAAGAAACTCATGAATGGACGAATAGTACAAATTCCCCCCCAACCCCCCCCACCCCCCCCCACCCTCATCACTCATTTACACTTCAAATATCTACTTTTTCGGTTTGTAAGAAACTCATAATTTGGACGGAATTAGTACAAATTCCCCCCCAACCCCCAAACTCATCAGTCAATCGGACTTTCAAAATATCTACTATTTGGTTTGTAAGAAAATCATGAAATGGACAAATAAAGTTACAAATTTCCCCCCCCCCCCCCCCTCACCCTCATCAGTCATTTACACTTTCAAATATCTACTATTTCGGTTGTAAGAAAATAAGCACTAATCAAGTGGCAATAATCGGCAAAAACATCGATCCAGAACGCAATCAGTAGGTTAGATAGAATTCTAGATGTATAGGATTAGCATGACATGGTAATGAGAGTAACAAGGTTGACAGTAGCGCGCGTGCTTGCGTGTGTGTGTGTGTGTATGTGTGTGTGTGTGTGTGAGAGAGAGAGAGAGAGAGTGAGAGAGAGAGAGAGAGAGAGAGAGAGAATGATTGTTTGAGCAGTCCCTCATGCACTTATGTGATTCAACTTCCGTTTGTATTAATGGCAGCCGGGTGCTAGACCTTTATAGCTTTTCATAGATTTATACACCGATTAACGCCATTGTAAATTTCCTTTAATCAGCCGGATAGGGAAAGTATGGCTGAAATAGAAGGAGAACATAAACCGCCCTCGCTTTTTATGGCGTTATAGCCTCTATTCTCGAGAATTGTAATGGCCTTTTTGCCCCGGCCTCATTAACAATTCAAGTCTGAGAAGTACGACCTCACAATATGTAAACTACCGTCTCCTGCTGCAGCGATATCGGCGCCCTATTTCCGAGTGATGTAATGGGCAATTCACTTTGAAGTTTAATTTCTGCCTTATAATGCACACATGAATTATAGGTTGTATTTTATTATTAGTAATATAGTATACACGTCCCTTCCTAATTGACAGTATTTAAGGCTCTGCATTTGTATTGGATTCATAATGTATGGAATTCGCTGTTTTTGTTTTGCATTTCAGTGTTGGAGATGTCGTGACAGTTAAAGTGGAATTATTTACCTGTAGGCTCTGTGCGTTTAAGTACAGAATTGACGATTATGTGAAAACACATTGCATTCCATATGGCAGGATTACTATATTTATCCTTATTGTAATTAATATATATATATATATATATATATATATATATATATTATATATATATATATATATATAAACACACACACACACACACACACACACACACACACACACACACACACACACACATATATATATATATATATTATATATATATATATATAGATATATATATATAATATATTTAGTTCCAAATTTGCTGTGATGATCTGAAATTCTTTAACTGGTCGCTTAAGAAAGATTTCTTAATAAATGAATAAGTAAATATGAATTTCCCGTCTAGTAGGGGCTCTCTCATCACCGAGTATGAGAACTATTTTAGCTGATACAGTGGTTGCAGTCTTCACGAAAACAAAATTGCCAGTCACGTCGGCATTGTCTTAATTTTTCGCTCGTTTTTATTTGAAACTTTTAAATATGTTTTTTTTTTCAGTTTTTCCATCGCCCGCCTCTGATCATTATTTACCGTTTCCAGAATATTCCGTCATGCC
>NC_087202.1:84716460-84741460 GCF_015104395.2 Macrobrachium nipponense | reverse complement strand
TATTTTTTTTTTTTGACTGATCGATACCGGCATTTTAGAACGAGACGCAAATTACTGTACAACGTTAGAGATGGTAGCAGAAAATGGTTGCGTATTAGGGCCAGTTTTTTAAAACTTTTTTTTTCTTTATTTTTTTAAATACTCATAAACAACTTACTTTCATCTTGCACGCGAGAATTTTTTCGAAGACTACTTATTCAAGTATGTGAGATAAATTACAAGCAATAAAAGTACCCTCACCGTGGAAGTGGACTTCAATGTTCTTCTTAGATACAGACTTTTTCGTGTTTATCTTCTGGAGAATATAGAAAATATAGAGGATAAGAATAAAGCTTAGGGACTATGTATCCAGCAAAAATAATCAAGAATTAGAGTAGAGGATGAATGACCAGCTTATGGGAATACGGTGTTCTTGGGTGGAAGTGAAAAAGGTGTAGATAGAAATATGCAACAGGAATAGTGAAAAAAAATGCAGGGTATGGGTGTTTTGCTTCAATAAACTCAGCTCCTACAGTTCTGAAATGGTATGTGTTTATAGATTTGTCATTTGACATAAGCACAGTCTTAAGATTGTGGGACTTACATTATCTAAATATTTGTAACCGGGAAAACGTTATAATTTTCCTTTTAGCATATATATATATATATATATATATATATATATATATATATATATATATTATATATATATCATACATATATATATATATATGACAGTACGCTAATGACCATCCTGACAGATGTTACGTTGTGAATAAGAGAAACAAAGACAGGTCCTGTACTTAAGCCGTTGCTGGAATGTCTGATGAAATTGCAAGGAATATCTGCTCACAATATGTCAGCCAGAAAACATATCGTCAAACGTAGTCTTAAAGTTTCAGTATTTTATGAAAACAACAATAAGCAAAGAGACAGACGGACATACACATCGATGAACAGACAGGAAGCTTGAAAAAGAATTCTGTCGAAACTAAAACGAATCCATCACACTGGATCTCAGTTTAGTTTTGTTGTCAAATTTTTTTGACCTTATACATTATGGACGCTCAAGCGTCCCGTGAGAGTCAGGCTCTCTAACGCTGGCACAGACGGCCAATAAAGAGAGGGAGAGTGTGTGATAGAAACGTGTCCATAAAGTCCCAGATCATTACAAGTATTTATTGCTCAGAGACCATATAACATAGAGCAATGCAATTTTATTTTGTAGAATGATGTGTTCCTGATGCAAACTTGAGGAAATGTAGAACATTCTACAAAAAACTGCATTACTCTATGTTATATGGTTTCTGAGCAATAAATACATTGTAATGGTACACATACACTTCTGTATTACTTTCTACTCATATGAAAATATAGAGGATAACTCACCTCCATGTATTGGGTAATCCTCCATTTATTATTCGATATATAAAGGACGAAGATGAAAGCGACAAATATTCACAAAAGATACAAGAGATAAATAACCATTTTCGGGCATATCATGCGTTGCATTATTCCGATGAAAAACCCACCAGATAGATCGTTAGATCGTTGATACGCCGAGTCCCTTTCATTTCATCCATTCAATTTCCCCTCATCCAAATGATTTTTTGAAATTCGAGGAGAAATTATTTGTTGAAATGTATCCTTCCTGGAAATGGCTTTCATTTCAAGTCATTTGCATCATTTAGTCACGCCGTTGTTTATTATGAAAGCTATTAGCTCTCTTGCCGAGTCGGTAATGAAAGCTAATGGCTCGTGCATCGTAGCGCCTCTCTTTCGATGCTTCGTAAAGTGGGTTGACGTTTTCATCTCTTAGTATTGGCGGAGGCTGGTAGGTAGTCATCACTGGGGCCCCTGAAAGGACTGAATTTACTTCGTTCTGAGCTTATTTCATTGTGTATAGTAAGATACAGACTGTGAATGAATCAACAAGGACCAGAGCAAGAACAAAAACAACAGGAATGATGGTGATACTATAGTACATTCACATCAACCGTGCATTTGATGTCTAGGCCAGTCCCTTACGACGCTCCTGATTGGCTGTTGATAAGCCAATCAAAGGGCTGGAAACTCTCAGTCTCTCTCGAGAGTTCACATGTGTAGGATCTATGTTCCACCTCTCCTGAGGGATACGTCTTTCATGAGAGGTGGAACACAGTACATCCTGGCTATGTGAACTCTCTTGAGAGACTGAGAGTTTCCAGACCCGTGATTGGCTTATCAACAGCCAATCAGGAGCGTCGTCAGGGTCTAGCCTAGACATTAGATGCACGGGTGATGTGAATACTATAGCAATAGCTTTCGAACCCTGTCCTAGGTTCACCCTCAGTCAAGACATGCAACCATGATCATCATTTTCGACACGGAGAAACTGTGTCCATTAACGCTAGTAATAATGATCGTTGCTCATATTGTGGTAACGTTTCCTCATTTCAGTATACGTTTTACAATCCACGTTATTATTTTTCCATTGGAAATCGGATAAAGAACATCTTTATCGTAAGTAAACGGCAGTTTCTTCAATGATTTGGGGAAACTATCTAAATAATGATATGCATACGGAGCAAAGATAAACAGAGCAAAGCAAAAGAAGATTTGTGTGACGGGCTGTTCATTATTAATATGAGGGGGAAGAGTGAGGGAAAAATCTCTCTTGACATACCATTATGGAATTAATCTATCTACGGCTTGTCCAGTACTCTTGAGGTGCCTGGCATCCTGAAGGATAATAAGATTGCCCTCTGTTTGCATTTCGGGACTTTTTTGGACGGGAGGTCCTTCGTGGAAGGGAACTTTTGAGAGAGGTCCTCTTTGATGCCAACTACACTTGAGTCATAAGTCATCTGGAAAATGAGGAACTCAACCGGACTATATTTCTGCTTTCGGGAATTAGTGCTTCTCTGATTTTGACAGGTGCTTTGTCTCTCTCTCTCTCTCTCTCTCTCTCTCTCTCTCGTTCCCTCCTTTCCTCCCTTTCCCTTACCTCTTATTTTTTTCAAGCATTCCGTATTTCATATATATAAGTATATATATCATATATGTATTTTTGATAAATGAATGTATCAATGTATGTGTAAATGTACAGTTGTATATATGTATATGTGTGTGTATGTATACATATATGTATGTATATATGGATATATATGTGTATGTATGTATTCCTTAGATACATATATATCCATATACTCATAATATTATATTATATGACACACATATATATATATATATATATATATATATATATACTTATATATATATAATATATATATATATATATATATATATATATATATACTACCATACACACACACACTTACACTAAGGAAGATGGAACACCATCGTATATTTCGGGTATTATCTCCACCCCTTTCCGAACACTACCCGAAAGAAAACGCTTCCATTCTCCCTTTTGTTTGACTAGCAATGGCATTACCTTCCTCATTGTGCTTGTTTTGACTGTTGTTAACGAAAGGGTTATCTATGTAAGTCGAATCTGGAGTTCGAAGGAGTTGCAACGGAATGATTACGTTCCTAGGAAGTATTCCAGTGGTGAGGCAGGATATCGCGCAGGAGTATACAGCAATAGGTGGTGCGTCCTTTTGAGGAAGCTGAGAGAGAATAGGAGGGCATAGGAGCCAGAATGATGGATAAATGATTGGATAGTGAAAGGCTGGAAACGGCGTATTTTTACAAATTGGGAGTAAAAATATCTCAGACGTTGGTTTTGTGAGAGGAGAGTTAAGTAACAAATTACGAGAGACGATGGTTTTGTGAGAGGAGAGTTAAGTGACAAATTACGAGAGACGATTGTTTTGTGAGAGGAGAGTTAAGTGACAAATTACGAGAGACGATTGTTTTGTGAGAGGAGAGTTAAGTGACAAATTACGAGAGACGATTGTTTTGTCAGGAGAGTTAAGTGCCAAATTACGAGAGAAACTATGGTTTTGTGAAAGGAGAGTTAAAGTGACAAATTACGAGAGACGATGTTTTTGTGAGAGGAGAGTTTTAGTACAAATTGCGAAGACGATGGTTTTTTTTGTGAAAGGAGAGTTAAGTGACAAATTACGAGAGACGATGGTTTTGTCAGAGGAGAGTTAAGTAACAATTACGAGAGACGATGGTTTTTGTCAAAGGAAGTTAAGTAACAAATTGCGAGACGACGGTTTTGTCAGAGGAAGTTAAAAAAGTAACAAATTACGAGAGACGATGGTTTTTGTGAAAGAAAGTTTAAGTGACAAATTACGAGACGATGGTTTTTGTGAGAGGAGAGTTAAGTGACAAATTACGAGAGACGATGGTTTTGTGAGAGGAGAGTTAAGTAACAAATTACGAGAGACGATGGTTTTGTGAGAGGAGAGTTAAGTGACAAATTACGAGAGACGATGGTTTTGTGAGAGGAGAGTTAAGTAACAAATTACGAGAGACGAGGGTTTTTGTAGAGGGAGATTTAGTACAAATTACGAGAGACGATGGTTTTGTGAAAGGAGAGTTAAGTAACAAATTGCGAGAGCGACGGTTTTTGTCAGAAGAGAGTTAGTTGACAAATTCGAGAGACGATGGTTTTGTCAGAGGAGAGTTAAGTAACAAATTACGAGAGACGATGGTTTTGTCAGAGGAGGAGTTAAGTAACAATTGCGAGAGACGACGGTTTTTGTCAGAGGAGAGTCAGTGACAAATTACGAGAGACGATGGTTTTTGTCAAGAGAGAGTAAGTAACAAATTACGAGAGACGATGGTTTTGTGAGAGGAGAGTTAAGTGACAAATTACGAGAGACGATGGTTTTGTGAGAGGAGAGTTAAGTAACAAATTACGAGAGACGATTGTTTTGTGAGAGGAGAGTTAAGTGACAAATTACGAGAGACGATTGTTTTGTGAGAGGAGAGTTAAGTGACAAATTACGAGAGACGATGGTTTTGTGAGAGGAGAGTTAAGTGACAAATTAGGAGAGACGAGAAAGGTAGCTGGATATGTGCAGAAGATTGTAAAGCAACTAGGAGTGTTTCTGGAAGCCAAGGCTGGAATATCTGAAGTGATTATTGGACGAGCTTTCCTCGGTGGAACTGGCACGTGGCTGATGAATGTGAATAAAAGAAGGGCGTAATCTGTAGAATGGGATTGTTTATGTACTAAGTAAGGTATAAATAGCATTAAAAAGTTAATATATATGTAAATACTTAGACGAAGTAGTAAAATGATGAGAAGAGAGAAGAGTGTAGAAGATTGTTTTGAGATGGTTTGGGCATGTGTGGAATAATGGTCAAAAGCGTAAACAATTTGGAAGTGTTGTGAAGAAGGAGAGGAAGACTCAGAACGGGATGAATAGATGGAGTAAAAAAAGGTATCGGAAATGAGAGAGAGAGAGAGAGAGAGAGAGTGCAAGATGGAGGTGACTGTGCAGCGGTGAGCGTTCTTGGCGGATGTATAAAGAGTTGTGGAAGTTATCTGCGTAGAAGATTCATCCATAATTCAACAGTTTCAGTATTTTGAGGAGGCTGTAAATGCCTTCAATAAGTGGATTAAATTAAGGCACTGGTCCTCAAGGTGGCAAACTTAATTAAAATGACAGATATATCTATGCCACAGTTAGTGCAAGGCCGCTTCTTTCTGAGGAATTTTGTATTGATATTTATATTGAACGATGATTTTACCTAAACAAACTTTTGGCGATTGTATCGCTTAAAGCGTTATTATTATAAGTAAAGGGGACTTTGTTAAAGGGCTGTGTTTATTTTTATGCAACAAGAAGGAAGGAAGCAGTAATATAGAAAATACAACTCTTGTATTGATTATAAAAAATGGAACGGTTTCGAAAACTAGTGACTCAGAGGGACATTAGGAGAAGAGGAAACTATATGTATTTCCTATTTTGATTTAATCTACATTTTTTTTGTGCCTGGCGAGTTAAGTAATGGCGCTTCTTATGCAAACCACCGGCTTTATATAAAAAAAAAGTGGGGAAAGCAATATCCTTAAATCAGGAGGGTGGCCGGGGACCATTCGGGGGAAACGCAGGAGGCGAAAGAGTAATGGTAGGAGAGTAATGGTTAGAGAGTAATGTCCCGCCTCGGTGGCAAATAGATTTTGGCAAACGTCATAAAACTTCGTGGGACTTCATGGAAATTTCCCACCCTGAACTCGCCTAAATTTCCCTAAGCTTTATGTCTCTTCTTCTTCTTCTTCTTCTTTCGCTCTGGCTGATAAATTCCAGAGAGTATCGGTACGAGGATATTCAGTTACAGAGTAGAGGGTGGTTTCGTTTTGCCTTTCCCCCCCCTAAGGGGATTAGTCTCGTCAGTGGACCTCATGCGGTGCACTGTAGGCATTACTTGAGGGTCTTTGCAGCGTGCCTTCCTTAGGCCCCTAGCTGCAACCATTTTCGTTCCTTTTACTGTACCTCCTTTCATATTCTTTTTCTTCCATCTTACTTTCCACCCTCGACCTAACACTTGATTCATAGTGCAACTGCTTTGAGGTTTTCCTCCTGTTACACCTTTCAAACCTTTCACTGTCAGTTTCCATCTCAGCGCTGAATGACATCATAGGTCCCAGTGTTTGGCCTTTGGCCTACATCCCATATTCAGCTGGTTTTGCTTTTCGGCCAAGAGGAATCGTAGATCTTTTTAACTTGGTCTTGTCCTAAGCTTAGCGTAATACTTCATTATCGCTTTGCTCCAGATATGAAACCTTTTCCCACCTTTTTTTTTTTTTTTTTTTTTTTTTTTTTTTTTTTTTTTTTTTTGTTTTTTTTTTTTTTTTTTTTTTTTTTTTTTTTTTTTTTTTTACCAAGCTCAGCAACTCACGGCCGCCACAATCGACAGTAAAGCAAAGAGGAGGAAGGTGGGAACCTGATTTATTATCGGCGTGTGCCGTGTAATCGGTATCCAAATGCGTAATGGGTGACTTAATGGACGTCGTTTGTCGGCCAAATTTGGCCTTTTATCTGTTTCCACCATGTGTTAAAAAAAAAAAAAAGGAAATATGCTTTTCTAAATGTGGTTTCGAATACCGTTGCCAAGTTTTCGATTATTTTGTCCAATTATAACAGCCACGAAAAAAAAATTTAAATCCTCCCAACTCTCTCTCTCTCTCTCTCTCTGTCCTTGTGATGCATGTTGCGTGACAAGTTGCAGTTTGATGATGGACGAAATTCAGCCATCTGAATAGACTGTTTCTTGGACCCTGAAAACGTACATAGTTCGATGGTAAAGTTAAATTCAGTCGCCTTGGTCATGGGATAGGGATTACGTCATTACTTATATATACGCTCTCTCTCTCTCTCTCTCTCTCTCTCTCAAAATGTTGGGACACTCGCAACACATTCAAAAATACAAAATAGACCCTGTATGGAAAGACTAGGCTAGAGTCTCTTTCTCTCTCTCTTAATTTCCACGAATTCGCCTTTCATCGATATCTCTAAAATAGCAGAGAACAAATACTTTAACAAGATAAGAAATAAACCAAGACGAAAGCGGGGGAAAATCCCGATTTATTTCTGGCTTGGCCCGTGCATTCGTCACCCCAATGCAAAGCGGATGACGAATTGTACGTCATTTGCGGACGCAGTTCAAACATACGTTTGTTTCCGTCGTGCTGGACAACACGTTGGAATTGGCGTTGAGAATGGGATGGCCTTTAGCGATACTATTGCCAAGTCGTCAACATCCTTTCCCGTAACTTGTAATAGCCTCAGATAATGGGAATCTCTCTCTCTCTCTCTCTCTCTTTCGTGTCCCTAATGAGTCACTCCCAATTTGAGTGAAATTTTTGGTTTAGGGAAATATCCTTTAAGTGGCAGAGAGAGAGAGAGAGAGAGAGAGAGAGAGAGAGAGAGAGAGAGAGAGAGAGAGAGAGAGAGAGAGAATTCACTGTCATCTCTCGTAATAGTGGCGACACTTGTAACCCTTCCACGGTCATCATCGCAAATTTTTGAATGAATGAGAAGTGGATATTCTAATTTTTAGGGATAATAATTTGCCCGAAATAATTTTCTAGTGATAGTTTTCCTAAGGTTAACAAATATAAGATGGTCTGTAAAATGTTCATCTTCATTTTTTAAAATAATTATGAACCGGGATTATCCAGTTGAGACAATGGTATTTAATACCCTAGACTGAAAGCAAGTATTGAAACTTGTTAGCAGGATTGTGTTCGTATTTATTCATATGAAAGTTGAAGATAAGTTTAAGCTAAGGTTACTTTGCATTTGAGCACATGAGCCACTGATTTGGTCAACATGCCACTTGTCATTTCACGAATGGGTGACCAAAAGGAATGGCACACGCCTCCTAGTCATAAGCTCCCTTGACCATGTGTGGGGGCATGCGTACCCCAAAAACGGAAGGCTCTAAGGTCGTTTTAAAAGGGCATAGGGCGTCATCTTCAGCTAGTAACACAAGAGCTACATGAGGGAACGCGAGCTTAATTTTTTCCCCATTAATTTGAACACTAGTTATATATCCCCTCAGGCAAGATACCCGGGGAAGGAAAAATTAGGGAAAGCAATATCCTTAAATCACGAGGGACCTTTGGGAACGGTTCGTGGAGAGGCATGCGAAGGATCAATGTGTATAGGGGGCCAGTAGTCACGATACAGTGGCGCGCCAGATAGCGAAGTAGAGTTCGGGATTGTGGGGGAGACTTCATGGAAATTTTCCAACCAGAGCTGACCTAAGTCTCTAGGAATTCTAAACTTCTTCTTTTGATATCGCAGACACATTTGCGAGTTTCAGGAATGTATTATTCCATAATACAAGAATAATGGGTATTCTGGGTGAGCTATTACCAGACCGAGAAAAATAAGCAACCTTTATGTGGTAACTGTCGTTGGGGTGATGTAATGGTATATTGTTGACCTACGAAAAACTTCACCTTTCTTGATACTCTCTAACTTCTTGTTCACCTTTCTTGATACTCTCTAACTTCTTGACGCATTCGTCAATTATTTGATGTTGATCATGTAAGTACAAATCTATCATACACATATAAACAACATACATAAACCCATACGTACTTACGTACATACACACTAGAAGCTTCAGAGGTCTCATCTTCGAACTATCGATATCGAGTCCTGCCCGATTTCATTAGATAAGGAAATATTCGATAGAAAAAGCAATTACATAAAGTATATATGTTAGCTCGAGAGGTCTTTGACAACTTTTAAGCGGAGTCGTTCACCCTTCTCATTGTTTATTGAACACGGGGAAAGGAATCCCGTAAAAATGTGGAAAAAGTAGTTTCGAAAAAAATCACGGGATCTAAAAAGAGGATTATAATTAAAACTTCAGAAACAGCAGTGCCTTGGGGTATTTGTTTCTCCAACTGGTTAAACTTTTTCTGTATTTCGGTAGATGGTAAAAGGCCTTTGTTCTTTAACGGAAACTTAAAATAAAATATCTTCAAACTCCTACGTCATCAGGAGAGGAATGCCCCGTGGCGGCTGTAACACGAAAATATGGACTTAAAATTTTTCAAAAGTTTTAGGGTTCCAGGTGGGAGGGAAAAAAATGATTGCCGAGGGGAACACTTCTTCCTAACTGACAGCTTTGTAATTGGGGAGGACAATTTTTTCCTATTAAAACGAGGTATAATTAGGATGAAAATCACAGCATTCATGTATGGAAAACTTATCCTTTTAAAGGAATTGCAATGTGTACTTGTAGCCATAATGATTCATTTTCTTATGAAAACGAGGTATAATTAGGATTAAAATCACAGCATTCGTTTATGGAAAACTTATCTTTTTAGAGGAATTGCAGTGTGTATTCGTAGCCATGATAATTCAACTCAAGAGATCTTTATCGTTGGTACTCTTTGTAGATATATAAATAAAAAATTGTCTACAAATGACAAGGTAACATACGCAGTAAACTTGTACAATACTTTTTTAGCAGTATTTTCAGCAAATCACAGTATCAGATGGAGCCTAAGAAGAATCAAACTATGAATATTTATTAATCAGGAATCTCAAAAACGTACTGGAGATAAATGGAATTTGCATCAAGAACTCTACTGTTTAATTTTTTCCCATCGATTCCAAACATTTTCTTTCGGCACCATCTTTGATCTTTGCCACCAGTCGCGTATTTGTAATCCTTCCGCACATTTTTCATCGCATACTCGTAACTGTTTTAATTCGTTAATCGTATGATTGTAATCATTTATCAGTTTCGTGAGTCTTAATTAATCCGTCATCGATTTCGTCAGTTGTATAAACTCGTAAACCCTGCTGCTGCAATTTTACTATTTGTTTAATCCATTCAACTGCTTTGTTCATTCCATTAGGCTTATTAGTCACATAATTAGTGCTACTCTGTTTTTTATCACAAGCAAAGGCAATCTCATCCCTAACACTGCAATGAGAAAGAGGAATTTAGTATAATATAGCAATTAGGGGAACTGACAGCTTAACCCAATGACCTTTACTAGAAGCGCTTGCAATGAATATATATATAATATATATATATATATATATATATATATATATATATATATATATATATATATATATATGTAGGGCTGATGCCTTTGTATAACAAGGCGCCCTGTGAGGTTATTAAGACCTACGATAATTTACGCTAAGGTCGGTTCTTGTGACTCCCTATCCTCATTGGAGTATCTCTGATTTCGATGATAATTCTAAGCTCATTCAGTATCTTCTTTCTGATGTGAGGTTCTAGTGTTTGAAACACAGTACGAAAATATATGTATTCTTCTAAGTTCACATCGTGAAGATCAGATAAAATTGGACAGGTCTTCCAATGAAGCTGGCTAAAAAGAAGTCTGACCATCAATCAATGGTTTAAAATCATAAAAGTGAGCAGACAGTAGCTCGACCATACGAACATACAACACCAAATGAGATAGATTACAAGTCATGGTAGGTCTTGGGTTATAGGTCACTGTGGTTTCTCAAGCAGGAAGCTTTGTCAACAGTTTTTACAAAACAATAGATTTGATGACCACAGATGACGGCAACCAGACACTGACTGATACAACACGTCAGCTTAGCCTACATTAGCTTATCTGGTACGATCACACTCCTGTAAGCAAACTGGTTGACCTCTGGGGCCACTGGTTTTAATTACTGTCATAGTTTTAGTTTTTATATATGGAATAACACATATATTCCCACACACACACACACACACACACACACACACACACACACACACATATATATATATATATATATACTATATAGAATACATACATATATATATATGTATATATATATATATATATATATATATATAATATATATATATATATATATATATATGACTGGTAAAATGTTCTGTAACAACAGAATTCCATCTAATAAAAGGAGCCCATAAAAACACCAAATGTAGAGAGAAAAGTACTATATTTCAGAGACTGCTGTCTCTCTCTTCAGGTATATGAATGAGAAAAGTTTACAGAAAAGGTGGTATTTATACCAAGAGATCCGTCCACAAGTAAGCCAATTTAGGTCACCCCCCGCTGATAATCTTCCTTTAATCTTCTTAAGCGTTGGTTGAATGAAATTCCGTCGATGACATCTGAAATCCATGCGCCTTTTGAGATGTCATTACCTGCTTCTCTTTTATTAAGGCCGATTCGATCATTTGACTCTTGTACCGGCAGTTGCTGCTATAAATTACACGTGACAATTTCCAGTTTATTCTATGGTTATATTCATTTATATGGTTGAAAATAGCCGGAGTTCTGTTGCCATACCTAACTGACCGCCGTTTGTGTTGTATTAATCTCTGGGGAAGTGATTTACCTGTAAATCCGATGTAAGATTGGTCACAGTCCTGGCATGGGATCTCATAGATCCCAGAGTCCTTGGGAGATGTTCTTTGTTTGACGTTAATCAGGGATTTGGCTAAGGTGTTTGGGTAGGTAAATGCAAAAGGGTTGGATTTCCCAGGGTGTGGGTTACTCTCTTAATCGTCTCCAGGTGAGGAATTTTTATTTTATTGTTGGGTGTGTCTCTGGTCTTGTCTTTAGGTGGGGGTCGGTAGAAAATTACGTTTGCTTTTTGAATTGCTTTCTCAATTATATGGTCAGGATACTTTAAGACGAAAGTTGCTTGCGAATTAGTTCAAATTCTTTTTCCAGGAAATCTGGGGAACAAATTCGTAAGGCTCTTAAGAATAGGTTGCTAGCTACACCTATCTTGATAGTAATGTCGTCATAGCTAAAGTAGTGAATATATGAAAGTAGAACGTTGGTTTTCTGTATATGGTAAATTGTATTCTGTCTGTCTCTGATTATTAAAACATCAAGAACATTTAAATTACCCCACCTATTATCCCAAAATGTTTGGATATCATCTACGTATCTCATCCACAGCATGTTTTTGGGTTTTATTGCATTTATTACTGTAGTTTCAAAGTATTCCATGTACAGATTGGCTAAAACAGGACTTAAAGGACTACCCATACTACAACCCGAATTTTTGCTTGTAGAATGATTCCCCGAATGAAAATACGTTATTAGATGCACATAATTCAACTAACTTTATTATTTGTCAAGCGCCATGGAAATGATCTGAATAGGGGGGATAATTTTTCCCTTAAAAACTGAAGAACGTCCTGTACTGGTACTTTGTGAATAGGGAGTCTACGTCAAGGCTGAAAAGTTTTATGTTGTGAAGTGGTATATGTGTTTCTCTGAATTTGTGACAAAAATCTCCGAATGTTTAATGTGACTGGGGAGAAAAAGTGCCTAAAAAAGGAGAAAGGACGGCCAGCTAACCATTTAGAAATTTTGTAATTGAAAGCTCCGGCGCGTGAAACGATGGGTCTGAATGGAAGATTGTCTTTGTGAGTTTTGGTAAGGCCATAAAAAGTAGGGTAATTTAGGATTAATTACTTTAAATTTCTCTAGTAGTTCAATACTCTTTTGTCTTGGCCAATTAATCTTACTTTCCGAAAAAATTCTGTGGGAACGTTTTGGAGGGGATTTTTCGTCAGTTTTTCGTAAGTGTTTGTGTCGCTAAGGAGCTGGTTGATTTTGTCGAGGTAGAAGTCTTTGTCCATTATTACGATTTTGCCGTCTTTGTCGGATCTACTTATTATAAACATCTAACTTTTTTTAGCGAGTGGATGGCTATCATGAATCTACGGGGAACAGGATATTTCTTATGAAGGTCAGTTAAAGCATTTAGTAACACTCCTTTTAAACATATCTCTTCACGGCTGTAGTTTTTGTCAGATATGAATTAGATGTTATAATAAGTAGATCCGACAAAGACGGTAAAATCGTAATAATGGACAAAGACTTCTACCTCGACAAATCAACCAGCTCCTTAGCGACACAAACACTTACGAAAAACTGACGAAAAATCCCCTCCAAAACGTTCCCACAGAATTTTTTCAGTAAGTAAGATTAATTGGCCAAGACAAAAAGAAAAAAGTATTCGAACTATTAGAGAAATTTAAAGTAATTAATCCTAAATTACCCCTACTTTTATGGCCCTTCCCAAAACTCACAAAGACAATCTTCCATTCAGACCCATCGTTTCATGCGCCGGAGCTTTCAATTACAAAATTTCTAAATGGTTAGCTGGCCTCCTTTCTCCTTTTTTAGGCACTTTTTCTCTCCAGTCACTTTAAACATTCGGAAGATTTTTGTCACAAATTCAGAGAAGCACATATACCACTTCACAACATAAAACTTTTAAGCCTTGACGTAGACTCCCTATTCACAAAAGTACCAGTACAGGACGTTCTTCAGTTTTTAAGGGAAAAATTATCCCCCTATTCAGATCATTTCCCATTGGCGCTGCAAATAAAAAATAAAGTTAGTTGAATTATGTGCATCTAATAACGTATTTTCATTCGGGGAATCATTCTACAAGCAAAAATTCAGGTGTATATGGGTAGTCCTTTAAGTCCTGTTTTTAGCCAATCTGTACATGGAATACTTTGAAACTACAATAATAAATGCAATAAAACCCAAAAACATGCTGTGGATGAGATACGTGGATGATATCCTAACATTTTGGGATAATAGGTGGGGTAATTTTAATGATTTCCTCTCAAAATTAAACGCACTAGTGCCCAGCATCAAATTTAAAGTTGAATGGGAAACAGACAACAAAATTCCTTTTCTTTATGTTTTTTAATAATCAAGACACGACAGAATACAAATTTACCATATACAGAAAACCACGTTCTCACTTTCATATATTCACTACTTTAGCTATCACGACATTACTATCAAGATAGGTGTAGCTAGCAACCTATTCTTAAGAGCCTTACGAATTGTTCCCAGATTTCCTGGAAAAGAAATTGAACTAATTCGCAAGCAACTTTCGTCCTTTAAAGTATCCTGACCATAATAATTGAGAAAGCAATTAAAAAAGCAAACGTAATTTTCTACCAACCCCCCTAAAGACAAGAACCAGAGACACACCCAACAATAAAATAAAAATTCCTCACCTGGAGTACAATTAAGGAGAGGTAACCCACACCCTTGGGAAATCCAAACCCTTTTTGCATTTACCTACCCAAACACCTTAGCCAAATCCCTGATTAACGTCCAACAAAAGACATCTCCCAAGGACTCTGGGGTCTATGAGATCCCATGCCAGGACTGTGACCAATCTTACATCGGATTTACAGGTAAATCACTTCCCCAGAGATTAATACAACACAAACGGTCAGTTAGGTATGGACAACAGAACTCGGCTATTTTCAACCATATAAATGAACATAACCATAGAATAAACTGGAATTTGTCACGTGTAATTTATAGCAGCAACTGCCGGTACAAGAGTCAAATGATGGAATCGGCCTTAATAAAAGAGAAGCAGGTAATGAACATCTCAAAAGGCGCGTGGATTTCAGATGTCATCGACGGAGTTTTCATTCAACCAACGCTTAAGAAGATTAAAGGAAGATTATCAGCGGGGGTGACCTAAATTGGCTTACTTGTGGACGGATCTCTTGGTATAAATACCACCTTTTCTGTAAACTTTTCTCATTCTATATCTGAAGAGAGAGACAGCAGTCTCTGAAATATAGTACTTTTCTCTCTACATTTTGGTGTTTTTATGGGCTCCTTTTATTATGTATATATATATATGTATATATATATATATATATATATATATATATATATATATATATATACTACTTATTCACGCGTGACCTTTTTCATACTCTCAAATATTAGAATGAAGAAACCCATTAATATAGGAATCCTTTTTGTCCCCCGAGGATAGATTACCTTAAAAAGGGAATTAGTATGATAAGGCGTCTGGTCCTGCAAAAGTTCTAAGCTCATATTATATATATACATATAACAAGGAACTGCAAAATATCCCTTTTCCTAACGCAATTCTCAAGCACATTTTCAAACATGCAGTACATTCGCTTTTCGTCGTAGTTCGGAACCAAATCTTTCTCTGATGAAAAAAAAAAAAAAAAAAAAAAATTATATATATATATATATATATATATATATATATTATATATATATATGATATATTATAGAGTATATATATATATCTTTATTATATTGCTTCCTGACCTCAGGCTGACTACTAGCCAGTTACCGAACCGAAATGTAATTCAAGAATATCGTTGGCAGCAGAGCCAAAATTTCAAAATCCTTTTTGACTGATCACCTTAATATTTTGATTATATGTCCTTTATGAATAGTTCGTTTTCGCCCTTTAACGTTAGCCAGGAGGGGTCCCTTTTAAGGTTGATAATATACCATTCAGTTTTCATTGAGATAAGCCAGTGGTACTCCATTTGAAATTTGCCAGTAGCGGAAGTACGGATATCAATGCATATCAAACAGATATGATCATGAGTAGTAACAAAAGGGAAACCGACGAATGGATGATATAAAAGAACAAAAAGAAAATAACAATCAGTTAACAAAATGATAACAGGACTGTCATTTGCATCAGTAATAACCAATGAACAAGAGGATGATAATATCAGCTGAGATACGTCTGTCTCCTTAGGGCTCATCGACAGGCATTGTATCGAAGGAGAGGTTCGCCTTCGAGGAGATGAATGGGACCCCGTGGATTTATGGCCCATAGAGATGGGAGGGTTGTTAGCTGGAATTACGCAAGAGCCATCGGGCCATATGGGGTAATGGCTCTGGCGACCAGAGCGATGAAAGGGACTAATGGGAGGCTATGGAGACAAAACTGCTGCTGGCGATATTTGCCTGCGGGTCGGAGAGAGAGAGAGAGAGAGAGAGAGAAGAGAGAGAGAGAGAGAGATTAAAGCCTATGTCAGGAAACCCACCATATATATATTTATATAATAAAAGGAGCCCATACAAACGCCAAAATATAGAAAGTACTATATTTCAGAGATTGCTGAAGAGAGAGACTACAGTGTCTGAAATATAGTAATTACTTTCTATATTCTGGCGTTTTATGAATATATATATATAATATTATATATATACATAATTAATATAATATAATAAAATGAGCCTATAAAAACGCCAAAATATAGAAAGTCAGTACTATATTTCAGAGATGCTGAAGAGAGAGACAGTGTCTGGAAATAGTAGTATTTACTTTCTGTTTTATTCTGGCGTTTATGTAAGCTCCTTTTATTAGATGTAATTCTGTTATGAACATTTTTTTTTTCACCAGTCATATATATATATCTATAATATATATATAGATTTATATATATATATATATATATATACATATTATGATACAGTGTGAAGGGCTAAACTACAGGAAAAAATTGAGTATTCTGGAGAGATGCTGAATGCTAACAATTAATGAATTGGGGTGAACGATGCACGATTGAAGGAAGGGGATCATGGGAGGTTGGTCATTTTTGGGAAGGCAGTCGATGCAGAGGGAGGAGGGCAATTGGATATTTGTTTGAGTTATAGGGAGAAGCTAAGGCATGACAAGATTACATTGAGTGAGAGCGTAATAATTTACCACGGTGAGCAAAGCATTTATACGTGCGTGGGAAAGGTTCCACAGGGATGGTTAACAGAAATTAAGGTTTCATTATGTGAAAAGCTGCATTTCGCGTATTTTACAATGAAAGATTATGATTATACGACAGAGATGTAATATGGTAGGTAATGAGAAGGAAATTCATTGCATATATATGTAATTATATATACATATATATATATATATATATATATATATATATATATATATATACATATAGATAGATAGACAGATTTATATATACATGGGTATATTGTATACATGCTGCATACATATGCAGAGGGAGAGAGAAAGGAAAAAGCTTCATTGGCAATTCTGGAAATTTACGGCATTTATTCAGAATTCATATAACAAAGAGAATCAATTAAACTTGCTCTTTGAAGCAAAGGTAAAATTTATTCTTGTAAATACTGCACACTAAAGTCTGCCCCTAAGCGTAGTTTTTTAGAATAATAATTCTGCCTTTAGAGTTAACATCTGGCCATTGAGGTTAAGTTGGTATTCCATGGAACAAGTTGCTTGGAAAATTGGCCCTCATCCCACCTAATCCACACCAGTAACTTTCAATGGAAGTCCTGCATTTAGCTAATACTGCCGTTGAATATTATCTATCATTGCTCTGGGAAGACACACACACGTATATGTACATATATATATATATATATATATATATATCTATATATATATATAAATATATATATATATATATATGAATGCATACATTCATCATCATTTACTGATCGCGAGACGCATATAACTTCTGTGAAATTCCGCCATTTATGTCTTTGCTTTGCCTTCCCCAAATTCTCTCTCTCTCTCTCTCTCTCTCTCTCTCTCTCTCTCTCTCTCTCTCTCTCTCTCTCTCTCTATATATATATATATATATATATATATATATATATATATATATATATATATATATATATATATATACAAACTTCCATTTATGAACACGACTATCAAGTATCGCGTTAGTTTGCTCAGAAGACTACCGCTGTCTTTAGGTGTTTCTTACTTAATTAATATCCTTAAGGAGGAGCGAACAAATTGAACGACGTTATTGTTCACTTTCAATAAAAAAAAATGGAACCAGCCCGCAAATCGGACAGCAGAAAAATCCTGATTTGTCGACCGTTGGGGAGCCCGACATCCATCATTGTAATGTGCGTCGAATGATAAAAAAAAATAAAAAATGTAAGGGAGGAAACCACTCGTCTGAAAGTTTAGCTTCCTGTCCGTTCTCCCATCCTGGAGTTACGATCATCTCCTCTCTTAATGGTATAATGGGACACTTAACAGTGATTGCAAGGATGAATCCTTTCAGGATGGTTGGTAATAGATTATCGTTTTTTATCTTCGTTATTGCCACAGGGTAGAAAATTCCGCGGACTTCCAGATCCTGGAGGGGAAATATACAAGAATCTCTCTCTCTCTCTCTCTCTCCATATCTGTCAGTTTACCTACCTACATTCTTATCTATCTTGCTTTCTTATCGTTTAGCTGTCAACTCACGTTCCTTACAAGTGATAATCTGTGACCTTGAATCAATGAAAACATAAAGTTTATCTAATATGGCTAAAATTATGTTCTTGGCAATATATTGTGTCCAGCTGCCCAGGTTAATCTTATCTAGAGTAATTTATATTAATTCACTAAATTTGAGTTTCTTGGCTTTCAAGTAGGATCTTTTTAGAGCTTTATATATATATATATGTATATATATATATATAATATATATATATATATATCTATATATATATATATCTATATATATATATATATATATATATATATATATATATATATATCTATAAATATCAAATCAGGCGATAACTCAAGGAAACAGGCCAATCTACATATTTCTTTATTCCAACGTTTCGTAATAACATTTATTACATCTTCTGGGAATTTGTCAAATATCAGGAACCATGCAAAATCTGCAAAGCACAAATCGAAAGAGACGATTTTTGCATTATGGGCCAAAAACAAACTCCCAAGAACTACCCATTTTAGAGTCGTTACTCATGAAGCAGCTGTTCCCCATTGAATAACCAAACCTCCTCCATCCAACTGTACCTTAGTTACCATGTCTCCTCTTTTGTTGTCTCCTGTCATTCAGCCTTCCTTTCTCTTAATTTGAGGTTGGTCGGCGGTCTCAGCTTTTAAATAATAATTTTTTTGTAATTGTATATTTTAGTAAATTTTAGTCTTTTTACAAATTTTTAAATTTTTAGTGAATTTAAGATTGTTTTATAATTTTATTATTTTAATTAGGTGACAGATTCCCAGAAGATGTAATAAATGTTATTACGAAACGTTGGAATAAAGAAATATGTAGATTGGCCTGTTTCCTTGAGTCAAAGTCTGATTTGATGCATTACTTGGTCGTCACCTGCCTGCACCTTTGTTGTATATATATATATATATATATATATATATATATATATATATATCATATATATATATATATATATAAATATATTAGTAGTCTTTAGGGTCAGTATATACTCAGATTATTACAATTTGAGATGTTTGCCATTATCGTCATCCCTGATTGGTGCTCAAGTCTAATAACCCATTGTCTTGCCCACTTACGACTAAGGTTACGTTAGAAGTTTTGTAACTCCAGACAGAATTTTGAAGAAGGGCATATACAACTGAAAATGAAGTAGAACAGAATAGAATGATTGAGGTCAGTCATGTTCAAAATTCCGTCGACATGGTCATCATTTTGACGGTACATAGATGGCGCCAGCCTCGCCACCACCAGGGTAATCTTAGAGTGGCCGTTCTTCTCTCTATCCAATTGAAATGGGTAGAGTAAAGAATAACATTTTGGACTTGAGGGACTTTATATCCATTTACTCAATAGGGATCCTATGATATTTAAAAAAGGTATGAGATACACTTCAGTGGTACCAGGGGCAATTACCTCGGGGAAGTTAGTCATGGTCATAATCTTGTATCACTGAATATAGTCCCTGATTTGTAAGACATCTAGTAATACAGAAATAAACTGGGCTCCAAATGGGATCATGTCAATATAATTAGCACTTACTTTAAACTTTGCAAGAAACGTAGGACAAATTTACTTAATCGAGAGTAACTTTTAATAGTTTTGAACTTAATGCATCATGCTTCTAATGACAAGGCCAGATATAAAGGTGTCGTTCGTCATAAGAAGTAGGTGAATTCATGGTAATGAAAGAAAGCCTTTTTAGGTAACCTTCCTATGTCACTGTGGCTATGGTAACATTTAAGTTAATGATTTAAGAGAACTCCCTTGGCCAGTAGTGCTAAGTGTACATATATCCAATTAATATTTAACAGTTATCTGTATTTATACATACATACACAAACACAGACACTATCTATCTATATATATATTATATATATATATATATATATATATAATATATAATATAATATATATATATATATGTGTGTGTGTGCGCGCGCGCGAGTGTGTGTGTGTATTGTGCCTCAGTAGGATAAGGATGCTTATTTGTTTATATCTGACCACTTGGAACGACCTAGAATACTGCGAAGAATGTTATTCTGTGACCTGCAACTCATATTCTCGGCAGATCAGCGAATGAGCGTGAGAGCCATGAAATCGGTTACAAGAAGTCAGGGAAAAAGTAAACATCCTTTATTTTATTGCCATTTTAGTTTGTACAACGGAAGAGCCGCTTTTAAACATTTCAGCAGACTATAACTCCTTTCTTCGTGTCATGATTACACATATGAAGTCAATGAAAAACGACGTAGACAAATAAAAACGAAAAACTAAAGTCATGAAAATAGATTATAGAGTAGTTGTAGCAAAACGATGGCGTAAGAAAAGATACATACCTCGTTCGGTATTGACCTTGAGTTATAGCGACTGTTATTCAAAGTAAGCTTAGTGCCTTTAGAGAATAAAGAGTAGGAAGAGTGAGAGGAGAAGCAATATCCTTAAAAGAGAAGGATCTCGGCTACCGCTTTCGGGGGAGATGCGAGCCAGAGTAATGTCGTGGCTCTGGGGGCGAAATAGATTTTGGAAAGCGTCGTAAAACTTCATGGCGGTTCATGGAAACCTTTCCGCCATGAATTCCTGTACATTTTGCAGTATTTTCCTGTTATTTCCTCTGCGTCAGCCGATAAATTCCAAAGAGTAACAGTCGGGGGATACAAAAGAATATCCGATATCGAAGTAATGGGATTTTTGTAAGTGCGTTTCTCGCAGTAAGGGAAGAAATGAATCATGTTGTTGTCTGTGAGGTGAAATGCTGAATCTGCCTTATGAATCTTGCAGCAGACCTTAATGGTTCGTTGTACGGTGTAATGGGTCACAATAGGACCCGAAGGCTATTGGATTTAAAGGGGCGTGATGGTTGTTCTCTGTTAAGAATCACGGCAGGAACAACATGGCGCGAAAGGTGAAATGGGGTTTCAAATGTGGAGTCCCTCTTCCCCTGAATCAATAAGAATATAGGGTAAAATACCAAATGACCACCTGGCCTCTACCGTAGCGCGACCACCTTCCCAAAGAGGTACTTTCACACGTCCTGTAACCCTGGATAGACATTAGTCAAGTACCAGCATCCGTCGAAGCAACACCTGGAGACCTCTACTTTCCTCTCGAAGTAAGTGTTTTCTCCCAAGTCACAAATGAATGCCATAATTTCCGATTTTCGGGAAGGTGGTCGCGCTACGGTAGAGGTGGTCATTCGGTATTTTACCCAAGTGTCTATGACAGCTTACTGTTAAGGTCAACTGAAGCGATATAACCCTGGCATCTTATCCTTCCTGCCTGGGAGGGGTCATGGGCTCCAGACTTGAAAATGGTGCGCCCGAGAAACTTTATCCGGCTAATGGAATCTAAACTACCAGCAAGAGTTATTGTTATGGCCATGACTTGCTTTTAACGCGAACTTAGTCAGCGTCCAGTTGAAAATGGTAATTCTGAATTGAGGGCAGTTCGCATGGCCAGGATTGATGACAACGACCACACTAAGTGGAAATATGGTAGATTTATGGAACTTCAAACGAGGAACAGTTATAATGAAGCGTGCAATGTCAATCTCATATTAAAGCTACGAACTCGAGGAATTAAAATGCCGATCCCGAGAGGAATTGCTGTAGTAACCTGATCTAAAAATCGTAATATACCTAATATACAACTCTCAAGGAATACCTCATATACTGCACTGTAAACTGACGAAAGTAATACTACTGACTGTCTCCGTCGGCATACATACCCCATGTGAATTTACCGCCAAGAGCTGCTTTGCTTTGTACCTTTTACTGTGCATTCGCATCCCCTTCTCTCTTCCCATCCAGCTGTCCAGCTTCTTTAATAATTTTGCCTTGCTCCAATTTTCTCTCTTCTTTGTAGAGAAGAGCAGTCATTCCGAAGAACCCAACAAAAGTCTCTGCATGTGATTCTTTGATCTCATTAAAGTAGTTAGTAGATAATAATAATAATTATAATAATAGTAGTAACTTACATAAACGCCTATCCAAGGAAGATGTCCGCGACACAATTTTATTGTGAACATTATGGTCATTACTTCTCTATTTTCATGATTCTGCAACACACGCACACACACACACACACACACACACACACACACACCACACACACACATATATATATATATATATTATATATAGATATATTTATTATATATATATATATATATATATATATATATATATATATATATATATATATATATATATAGGCGTTAAACTCATAGCACTGAGACCACGAAACTTCCCATTTCAACGATGAAAATAAACGTCCGTAACCTCGAGATGCCAGATGAATGATAACCAAGGTGATGTGGAGATCAGGCGGCAGCTTACCGCAGATCCCGTCTCCTCGGCAGCGGATTCTGGCTGTCTCTGGGCTGTTATCAGTTTATTTTGTACGACTCTGAAGATGAAAGTGTCTGAAATATAAAGCCGTTATTCTCCTCCCTTGATGATTAAAGAACGATTGCCGGTAAATGGAAATCTGATGATAAATTTCTTTTATCGGTGTTTACGGATAGCAAAATGAATTTTTTTTAATCTAGTCTTTTACCAATTATATATGTGCAAATGTTTATGTACATATGTGTGTGGTGTTTGTGTGTTCATGCGTGGGTGTAAGTGCTTGTATTTTTTGTATCTCCGTGCATGAGCAACACTGTCAAGTTAACTTGAGGTGTAAGTACCTGCACATATAATCTTATTTCTTTAAATGAATAAAATAGATTATTAGTTGAAAGTTCAGTTTACATTCCGCTTACTTTTACTTAGCTTACAGGTGTTAGGTTGACTGTGCTTTGCCAGACCGCTGAGATTTATCGGAAATTTTAATACTTTTTTTATATATTTTTACAAGTAGCAAGTACATTTACTTTAGGCTCAATACTACTTTTGAACTCCGGACAGAAACATACATTTATCAGTATAGCCAACATCGCACAAATATATATATATATATATATATATATATATATATATATATATATATATATACATATACATATATACATACTACATACATACATACATACATACATACATACATACATATATATATATATATATATATATATATATATATATATATATATATATATATATATATATATATATTCCTACACTGCTAGAAGCCCACGCAGGAAATCCACTTACTTCGAGCTCAAATTTTCTTTCGTGCCTTCCGTTGTTACTCTCAGGAATTTATTTGCAGACGCGAGGGAAATAATAAGGAATACCTGAAAGTGTACTGGAATCCATGGCTGGAAGGTTTCGGTGAACACCCGAGAAGTTTTAGGATATTTTTCAAAACCCACTTTTCTCTCAGGGAGTCGCGACGTTGTTCTTGCTTCCATTTCCCCCAAAGCAGAAGCCAAGATCCCTTCTGTTTTCAAGATAGTGTGCTTACTTTCTTGATTCTGCTGCTTTTCCTGGTGGGAAAGTAAAGGTTTTATTGTTATTTTGCCTGCGTTAGATGGATATCGCTATTCAACCCGCGGGTAATAATAGCTTTTTGTAATATGTTTTATCAACTGACAGGATGTATAGAATTAATGAAACGTTCTCTTCTACCAAAGCACTGTATAGGAGCAAATTTAATTTATTACTGAAATCTCCGTTGTTATTTGTAGTTATTATTATTTTATTATATATTTAAATTCAGGACCAGGTTTGTTTTGGTAAGAATAAAATGGAAAAATGATTATTAAGGTATTAACGTTTTATGTTGTATCACAGTAAGAATCTTAAGAGATTCTCCGCACAATATTTGGGTCGTTTTTGAGGCTTCCATAACCTACCCGATGAAGGAAACTAAAGATTGGCCCCAGTGGGTGTATCTCGAGAAAATTATATCGCGTTCTTTTCCTCATTTTCTGTTTTACTGAGAAAATTTGTTGTAGACTTCTTGCAAATGTCATTTCTGTGGCGAGTTCTTGCTAATCAGACGACTTTCACATTCTTTAAAGTTCTCACCTAAGGTTATTTAGTCTGGCCAACACTTGGACGGGTGATGACTAAGAAATGCACGTAAATTTCCGTGCCCTTATGTGAAATATAAACCATATGACTTTTGTAGTTTCACATCAACCGTGCGTCTGATGTCTAGGTCCGTCCCTTACGACGCTCCTGATTAGCTGTTGACAAGCCAATCACAAGGATGTTTCCAGCCCTGTGATTGGCTTATCAACGGCCAATCAGGAGCGTCGTAAGGGACGGACCTAGACATCAGATACACGGTTGATGTGAATCTACTATAGCAGCCTCCTCCCCTGAAAGTCCATACTTAGAAATGTGATAAGGGACTCGAGAAGTCTACTGCTTGGCAGTGAGGCCACAGAATTCAAAGTAGTGCGTGAGGCAGCTTTCAATGGACTCTTCAGCTGTAGGATGGGTTAAATATTCCGAAAATCAGCGGTATAAAGCACTAAAATATCACGTAGATCGTAGTTCTGCCTTGGCTTATGATAATTTTACCTTAATATGAGGAGATTATAAGAATATATATATATATATATATATATATATATATATATATATATATATATATATAT